>NW_025957028.1:0-39744 GCF_023159225.1 Perognathus longimembris pacificus
GGGGTAGGCAGCTGTATATCAGGGAGTATCGCTTCTGAGAATAAAAACAGCTGGAGTTTACTAAGGTAATTACACAGGGGAAAAGGATAATGTACTGGGAACTCCTCAGAAGAATCTGATTTGGTGGTGAGGGGAGAGAGATAAAAAGTTCATTTAGGAACGACATGAACATGCTGCATACGTAGCTGTATCAGTAAAATATCTCCACTGAGATTAAGAAAAACAGTAGCTTAATAAATTAAGTACTTCCTGGTATGGATACTGTACTGGAAACTCCCCAAAAGAATCTGGATTGTGGTGAGGGAACAGAGAAAAAAAGCTCATTTAGGAACGACATGAACATGCTGCGTAGGTAGCTGTTTATCAGTAAATATCTCCACTGAGATTAAGAAAAGCAGTAGCTTAATAAATTAAGTACATCCGGGTACTGGTTACTGTACTGGTAACTTCCCAAAAGAATCTGGATTGTGTTGAGGGAACAGAGAAAAAAGCTCATTTAGGACCTGCACTTACGAAGGGGGTAGGCAGCTGTATATCAGGGAGTAAACCTTCTGAGAATAAAAACAGCTGGAGCTTGTTAAGGTAATTACACAGGGGAAAGGATAATGTACTGGGAACTCCTCAGAAGAATCTGATTTGTGGTGATGGGAGAGAGATAAAAGGTCATTTAGGAACGACATGAACATGCTGCGTAGGTAGCTGTTTATCAGTAAATATCTCCACTGAGATTAAGAAAAGCAGTAGCTTAATAAATTAAGTACTTCCTGGTATGGTTACTGTACTGGTAACTCCCCAAAAGAATCTGGATTGTGGTGAGGGAACAGAGAAAAAAGCTCATTTAGGACCTGCACTTACGAAGGGGGTAGGCAGCTGTATATCAGGGAGTAAACCTTCTGAGAATAAAAACAGCTGGAGCTTGTTAAGGTAATTACACAGGGGAAAGGATAATGTACTGGGAACAGATCAGAAGAAATCTGATTTGTGGTGTGAGGGGAGAGAGATAAAAGCTCATTTAGGAACGACATGAACATGCTGCGTAGGTAGCTGTTTATCAGTAAATATCTCCACTGAGATTAAGAAAAGCAGTAGCTTAATAAATTAAGTACTTCCTGGTATGGTTACTGTACTGGTAACTCCCCAAAAGAATCTGGATTGTGGTGAGGGAACAGAGAAAAAAGCTCATTTAGGAACGACATGAACATGCTGCGTAAGTAGCCTGTTTATTCAGTAAATATCTCCACTGAGATTAAGAAAAGCAGTAGCTTAATAAATTAAATACTTCCTGGTATGGATTCTGTACTGGTAACTCCCCATAAGAATCTGGATTGTGGTGAGGGAACAGAGAAAAAAGCTCATTTAGATCGACAAGTACGAAGGGGGTAGGCAGCTGTATATCAGGGAGTAAACCTTCTGAGAATAAAAACAGCTGGAGCTTGTTAAGGTAATTACACAGGGGAAAGGATAATGTACTGGGAACTCCTCAGAAGAATCTGATTTGTGGTGATGGGAGAGAGATAAAAGGTCATTTAGGAACGACATGAACATGCTGCGTAGGTAGCTGTTTATCAGTAAATATCTCCCACTGAGATTAAGAAAAGCAGTAGCTTAATAAATTAAGTACTTTCCTGGTATGGTTACTCTACTGGTAACTCCCCAAAAGAATCTGGATTGTGGTGAGGGAACAGAGAAAAAAGCTCATTTAGGAACGACATGAACATGCTGCGTAAGTAGCTGTTTATCAGTAAAATATCTCCACTGAGATTAAGAAAAGCAGTAGCTTAATAAATTAAGTACTTCCTGGTATGGTTACTGTACTGGTAACTCCACAAAAGAATCTGGATTGTGTTGAGGAACAGAGAAAAAAGCTATGTAGGACCTGCACTTACGAAGGGGGTAGGCAGCTGTATGTCAGGGAGTAAACCTTCTGAGAATAAAAACAGCTGGAGCTTGTTAAGGTAATTACACAGGGGAAAGGATAAATGTACTGGGAACTCCTCAGAAGAATCTGATTTGTGGTGAGGGGAGAGAGATAAAAGCTCATTTAGGAACGACATGAACATGCTGCGTAGGTAGCTGTTTATCAGTAAATATCTCCACTGAGATTAAGAAAAGCAGTAGCTTAATAAATTAAGTAACTTCCTGGTATGGTTACTGTACTGGTAACTCCCCAAAAGAATCTGGATTGTGGTGAGGGAACAGAGAATAAAGCTCATTTAGGACCTGCACTTACGAAGGGGGTAGGCAGCTGTACATCAGGGAGTAAACATTCTGAGAATAAAAACAGCTGGAGCTTGTTAAGGTAATTACACAGGGAAATGGATAATGTACTGGGAACTCCTCAGAAGAATCTGATTTGTGGTGAGGTGAGAGAGATAAAAGCTCATTTAGGAACGACGTGAACATGCTGCGTAAGTAGCTGTTTATCAGTAAATATCTCCACTGAGATTAAGAAAATCAGTAGCTTAATAAATTAAGTACTTCCTGGTATGGTTACTGTACTGGTAACTCCCCAAAGAATCTGGATTGTGGTGAGGGAACAGAGAAAAAAGCTCATTTAGGACCTGCACTTACGAAGGGGGTAGGCAGCTGTACATCAGGGAGTATCGCTTCTTAGAATAAATACAGCTGGAGCTTATTAAAGGTAATTACTCAGGGGAAAGGATAATGTACTGGGAACTCCTCAGAAGGAATCTGATTTGTGGTGAGGGGAGAGAGATAAAAGCTCATTAGGAACGACATGAACATGCTGCGATACGTAGCTGTTTATCAGTAAATATCTCCACTGAGATTAAGAAAAAGCAGTAGCTTAATAAATTAAGTACTTCCTGGTATGGATACTGTACTGGAATCTCCCCAAAGAATCTGATTGTGGTGAGGGAACAGAGAAAAAAGCTCATTTAGGAACGACATGAACATGCTGCGTAGGTAGCTGTTTATCAGTAAATATCTCCACTGAGATTAAGAAAAGCAGTAGCTTAATAAATTAAGTACATCCTGGTATGGTTACTGTACTGGTAACTGTCCAAAAGAATCTGGATTGTGGTGAGGGAACAGAGAAAAAAGCTCATTTTAGGACCTGCACCTACGAAGGGGGTAGGCAGCTGTATATCAGGGAGTAAACCTTCTGAGAATAAAAACAGCTGGAGCTTGTTAAGGTAATTACACAGGGAAAGGATAATGTACTGGGAACTCCTCAGAAGAATCTGATTTGTGGTGAGGGGAGAGAGATAAAAAGCTCATTTAGGAACGACATGAACTTGCTGCATACGTAGCTGTTTATCAGTAAATATCTCCACTGAGATTACGAAAAGCAGTAGCTTAATAAATTAAGTACTTCCTGGTATGGTTACTGTACTGGTAACTCCCCCCAAAAGAATCTGGATTGTGGTAGGGGAACAGAGAAAAAAGCTCATTTAGGACCTGAAATTACGAAGGGGGTAGGCAGCTGTATATCAGGGAGTATCGCTTCTGAGAATAAAAACAGCTGGAGCTTACTAAGGTAATTACACAGGGGAAAGGATAATGTACTGGGAACTCTCAGAAGAATCTGATTTGTGGTGAGGGGAGAGAGATAAAAGTTCATTTAGGAACGACATGAACATGCTGCATACGTAGCTGTTATCAGTAAATATCTCCACTGAGATTAAGAAAAACAGTAGCTTATAAATTAAGTACTTCCTGGTATGGATACTGTACTGGAAACTCCCCAAAAGAATCTGGATTGTGGTGAGGGAACAGAGAAAAAAGCTCATTTAGGAACCGACATGAACATGCTGCGTAGGTAGCTGTTTATCAGTAAATATCTCCACTGAGATTAAGAAAAGCAGTAGCTTAATAAATTAAGTACATCCGGTACTGGTTACTGTACTGGTACTTCCCAAAAGAATCTGGATTGTGTTGAGGGAACAGAGAAAAAAAGCTCATTTAGGACCTGCACTTACGAAGGGGGTAGGCAGCTGTATATCAGGGAGTAAACCTCTGAGAATAAAAACAGCTGGAGCTTGTTAAGGTAATTACACAGGGGAAAGGATAATGTACTGGGAACTCCTCAGAAGAATCTGATTTGTGGTGATGGGAGAGAGATAAAAGGTCATTTAGGAACGACATGAACATGCTGCGTAGGTAGCTGTTTATCAGTAAATATCTCCACTGGATTAAGAAAAGCATAGCTTAATAAATTAAGTACTTCCTGGTATGGTTACTGTACTGGTAACCTCCCCAAAAGAAATCTGGATTGTGGTGAGGGACAGAGAAAAAAGCTCATTTAGGACCTGCAGTTACGAAGGGGGTAGGCAGCTGTATATCAGGGAGTAAACCTTCTGAGAATAAAAACAGCTGGAGCTTGTTAAGGTAATTACACAGGGGAAAGGATAATGTACTGGGAACAGATCAGAAGAATCTGATTTGTGGTGTGAGGGGAGAGAGATAAAAGCTCATTTAAGAACGATATGAACATGCTGCATACGTAGCTGTTTATCAGTAAAATATCTCCACTGAGTTAAGAAAAGCAGTAGCTTAATAAATTAAGTACTTCCTGATAAGGTTACTGTACTGGTAACTCCCCAAAAGAATCTGGATTGTGGGTGAGGGAACAGAGAAATAAGCTCATTTAGGACCTGCAATTACGAAGGGGGTAGGCAGCTGTATATCAGGGAGTATCGCTCCTGAGAATAAAAACAGCTGGAGCTGATTAAGGTAATTACACAGGGGAAATGATAATGTACTGGGAACTCTCAGAAGAATCTGATTTGTGGTGAGGGTGGAGAGATAAAAGCTCATTAGGAACGAGATGAACATGCTGCATACGTAGCTGTTATCAGTAAATATCTCCACTGAGATTAAGAAAAGCAGTAGTTTAATAAATTAAGTACTTCCTGGTATGGATACTGTACTGGAAACTCCCCAAAAGAATCTGGATTGTGGAGAGGGAACAGAGAAAAAAGCTCATTTAGGACCTGCACTTACGAAGGGGGTAGGCAGCTGTATATCAGGGAGTAAACCTTCTGAGAATAAAACAGCTGGAGCTTGGGGTTGGGGATGTAGCCTAGTGGCAAGAGTGCCTGCCTCGGATACACGAGGCCCTAGGTTCGATTCCCCAGCACCACATATACAGAAAACGGCCAGAAGCGGCGCTGTGGCTCAAGTGGCAGAGTGCTAGCCTTGAGCGGGAAGAAGCCAGGGACAGTGCTCAGTCACTGAGTCCAAGGCCCAGGACTGGCCAAAAAACAAAAAAAAACAAAAAAAAAAACAAAAAAAAAAACAGCTGGAGCTTGTTAAGGTAATTACACTGGGGAAAGGATAGTGTACTGGGAACTCCTAAGAAGATCTGATTTGTTATGAGGGGAGAGAGATAAAAGCTCATTTAGGAACGAACATGAACAAGCTGCGTAGGTAGCTGTTTATCAGTAAATATCTCCACTGAGATTAAGAAAAGCAGTAGCTTAATAAATTAAGTACTTCCTGGTATGGTAACCATACTGGTAACCTCCCAAAAGAATCTGGATTGTGGTGAGGGAACAGAGAAAAAAAGCTCATTTAGGATCTGCAATTACGAAGGGGGTAGGCAGCTGTATATCAGGAGTATCGCTTTCTGAGAATAAAAACAGCTGGAGCTTGTTAAGGTAATTACACAGGGGAAAGGATAATGTACTGGGAACTCCTCAGAAGAATCTGATTTGTGGTGAAGGGAGAGAGATTAAAAGCTCATTTTGGAACGACATGAACATCCTGCATACGTAGCTGTTTATTAGTAAATATCTCCACTGAAATTAAGAAAGGCAGTAGCTTAATAAATTAAGTACTTCCTGGTATGGATACTGTACTGGTAACTCCCCAAAAGAATCTGGATTGTGGTGAGGGAACAGAGAAAAAAAATCTCATTTAGGAAAGACATGAACATGCAGCGTAGGTAGCTGTTTATCAGTAAATATCTCCACTGAGATTAAAAAAGCAGTAGCTTAATAATTAAGTACTTCCTGGTATGGTTACTGTACTGGTAACTCCCCCAAAGAATCTGGTTTGTGGTGAGGGAACACAGAAAAAGCTCATTTTGGACCTGCACTTACGACGGGGGTAGGGCTACTGTATATCAGGGAGTAAAACCTTCTGAGAATAAAAACAGCTGGAGCTTGTTAAGGTAATTAATTACACAGGGGAAAGGATAATGTACTGGGAACTCCTCAGAAGAATCTGATTTGTGGTGAGGGGAGAGAATAAAAGCTCATTTAGGAACGACATGAACATGCTGCGTAGGTAGCTGTTTATCAGTAAAATATCTCCACTGAGATTAAGAAAAGCAGTAACTTAATAAATTAAGTACTTCCTGGTATGGTTACTGTACTGGTAACTCCCCAAAAGAATCTGGATTGTGGTGAGGGAACAGAGAAAAAGCTCATTTAGGACCTGCACGTACGAAGGGGGTAGATAGCTGTATATCAGGGAGTACACCTGCTGAGAATAAAAACACCTGCAGCTTGTTAAGGTCATTATACTTGGAAAAGGATAATGTACTGGAAACTCCTCAGAAGAATCTGATCTGTGGTGAGGGGAGAGAGATTAAAGCTCATTTAGGAACGACATGAACATGCTGCGTTGGTAGCTGTTTATCACTAAATATCTCCACTGAGATTAAGAAAAGCAGTAGCTTAATAAAGTAAGTACTTCCTGGTATGGTTACTGTACTGGTAATTCCCCAAAAGAATCTCGATTGTGGTGAGGGAACAGATAAAAAAGCTCATTTAGGACCTGCACTTACGAAGGGGTAGGGCAGCTGTATATCAGGGAGTAAACCTCTGAGAATAAAAACAGCTGGAGCTTGTTAAGGTAATTACACAGGGGAAAGGATAATGTACTGGGAACTCCTCAGAAGAATCTGATTTGTGGTGAGGGAGAGAGATAAAAGCTCATTTAGGAACGACATGAACATGCTGCGTACGTAGCTGTTTATCAGTAAATATCTCCACTGAGATTAAGAAAAGCAGTAGCTTAATAAATTACGTACTTCCTGGTATTGTTACTGTACTGGTAACTCAGAAAAGAATCTGGATTGTGGTGAGGGGAACAGAGAGAAAAGCTCATTTAGGACCTGCACTTACGAAGGGGGTAGGCAGCAGTATATCAGGGAGTAAGCCTTGTGAGAATAAAAACAGCTGGAGCTTGTTAAGGTAGTTACACAGGGGAAAGGATAATGTACTGGGAACTCCTCAGAAAAATCTGATTTGTGGTGAGGGGTGAGAGATAAAAGCTCATTTAGGAACGACATGAACATGCTGCGTAGGTAGCTTTTTATCAGTAAATATCTCCGCTGAGATTAAGAAAAGCAGTAGCTTAATAAATTAAGTACTTCCTGGTATGGTTACTGTACTGGTAACTCCCCAAAAGAATCTGGATTGTGGTGAGGGAACAGAGAAAAAAGCTCATTTAGGACCTGCACTTACGAAGGGGGTAGGCAGCTGTATATCAGGGAGTAAACCTTCTGAGAATAAAAACAGCTGGAGCTTGTTAAGGTAATTACACAGGGGAAAAGATAATGTACTGGGAACTCCTCAGAAGAATCTGATTTGTGGTGAGGGGAGAGAGATAAAAGCTCATTTAGGAACGACATGAACATGCTGCGTAGGTAGCTGTTTATCAGTAAATATCTCCACTGAGATTAAGAAAAGCAGTAGCTTAATAAATTACAGTACTTCCTGGTATGGTTCACTGTACTGGTAACTCCCCAAAAAATCTGGATTGTGGTGAGGGAACAGAGAAAAAAGCTCATTTAGGACGTGCACTTACGAAGGGGTACGCAGCTGTATATCACGGAGTAAACCTTCTGAGAATAAAAAGAGCTGGAGCTTGTTAAGGTAATTATACAGGGGAAAGATAATATACTGGAAACTCCTGAGAAGAATCTGATTTGTGGTGAGGGGAGAGAGATAAAAAGCTCATTAGGAACGACATGAACATGCTGCATACGTAGCTGTTTATCAGTAAATATCTCCACTGAGATTAAGAAAAGCAGTAGCTTAATAAATTAGTACTTCCTGGTATGGATACTGTACTGGAATCTCCCCAAAAGAATCTGGATTGTGGTGAGGGAACAGAGAAAAAAGCTCATTTAGGAACGACATGAACCTGCTGCGTAGGTAGCTGTTTATCAGTAAATATCTCCACTGAGATTAAGAAAAAGCAGTAGCTTAATAAATTAAGTACTTCCTGGTATGGTTAGTGTACTGGTAACTCCCCAAAAGAATCTGGATTGTGGTGAGGGAACAGAGAAAAAAGCTCATTTAGGACCTGCACGTACGAAGGGGGTAGACAGCTGTATATCAGGGAGTACACCTTCTGAGAATAAAAACACCTGGAGCTTCTTAAGGTCATTATACTTGGGAAAGGATAATGTACTGGAAACTCCTCAGAAGAATCTGATCTGTGGTGAGGGGAGAGAGATTAAAGCTCATTTAGGAACGACATGAAGATGCTGCGTTGGTAGCTGTTTATCACTAAATATCTCCACTGAGATTACGAAAAGCAGTAGCTTAATAAAGTAAGTACTTCCTGGTATGGTTACTGTACTGGTACTCCCCAAAAGAATCTCGATTGTGGTGAGGGAACAGACAAAAAAAGCTCATTTAGGACCTGCACTTACAAAGGGGTAGGCAGCTGTATATCAGGGAGTAAACCTTCTGAGAATAAAAACAGCTGGAGCTTGTTAAGGTAATTACACAGGGGAAAGGATAATGTACTGGGAACTCCTCAGAAGAATCTGATTTGTGGTGAGGGGAGAGAGATAAAAGCTCATTTAGGAACGACATGAACATGCTGCGTAGGTAGCTGTTTATCAGTAAATATCTCCACTGAGATTAAGAAAAAGCAGTAGCTTAATAAACTAAGTACTTCCTGGTATGGTTACTGTACTGGTAACTCCCGAAAAGAATCTGGATTGTGGTGAGGGAACAGAGAAAAAAGCTCATTTAGGACCTGCACTTACGAAGGGGTGAGGCAGCTGTATATCAGGAGTAAACCTTCTGAGAATAAAAACAGCTGGAGCTTGTTAAGTTAATTACACAGGGGAAAGGATAATGTACTGGGGAAATCCTCAGAAGAGTCTGATTTGTGGTGAGGGAGAGAGATAAAAGCTCATTAGGAACGACATGAACATGCTGCGTAGGTAGCTGTTTATCAGTAAATATCTCCACTGAGATTAAGAAAAGCAGTAGCTTAATAAATTAAGTACATCCTGGTATTGTTACTGTACCTGGTAACTCCCAAAAGAATCTGGAATGTGGTGAGTGAACAGAGAGAAAAGCTCATTTAGGACCTGCACTTACGAAGGGGGTAGGCAGCAGTATATCAGGGAGTAAGCCTTGTGAGAATAAAAACAGCTGGAGCTTGTTAAGGTAGTTACACAGGGGAAAGGATAATGTACTGGGAACTCCTCAGAAAAATCTGATTTGTGGTGAGGGGTGAGACATAAAAGCTCAATTTAGGAACGACATGAACATGCTGCGTAGGTAGCTTTTTATCAGTAAATATCTCCGCTGAGATAAGAAAAGCAGTAGCTTAATAAATTAAGTACTTCCTGGTATGGTTACTGTACTGGTAACTCCCCAAAAGAATCTGGATTGTGGTGAGGGAACAGAGAAAAAAGCTCATTTAGGACCTGCACTTACGAAGGGGGGTAGGCAGCTGTATATCAGGGAGTAAACCTTCTGAGAATAAAAACAGCTGGAGCTTGTTAAGGTAATTACACAGGGGAAAAGATAATGTACTGGGAACTCCTCAGAAGAATCTGATTTGTGGTGAGGGGAGAGAGATAAAAGCTCATTTAGGAACGACATGAACAGGCTGCGTAGGTGGCTGTTTATCAGTAAAATATCTCCACTGAGATTAAGAAAAGCAGTAGCTTAATAAATTAAATGCTTCCGGGTATGGTTACTGTACTGGTAACTCCCCGAAAAGAATCTGGATTGTGGTGAGGAACAGAGAAAAAAGCTCATTTAGGACCTGCACTTACGAAGGGGGTAGGCAGCTGTATATCAGGGAGTAAGCCTTGTGAGAATAAAAACAGGCTGGAGTTGTTAAGGTAGTTACACAGGGGAAAGAATAATGTACTGGGAACTCCTCAGAAGAATCTGATTTGTGGTGAGGGGCGAGAGATAAAAGCTCTTTTAGGAACGACATGAACATGCTGCGTAGGTAGCTGTTTATCAGTAAATATCTCCACTGAGATTAAGAAAAGCAGTAGCTAATTAAATTAAGTACTTCCTGGTATGGTTACTGTACTGGTAACTCCCCAAAAAATCTGGATTGTGGTGAGGGAACAGAGAAAAAAGCTCATTTAGGAACTGCACTTACGAAGGGGTTACGCAGCTGTATATCACTGAGTAAACCTTCTGAGAATAAAAACACCTGGAGCTTGTTAAGGTAATTACACAGGGGAAAGGATAATGTACTGGAAACTCCTCAGAAAGAATCATATTTGTGGTGAGGGGAGAGAGATAAAAGCTCCTTTAGGAACGACATGAACATGCTGTGTAGATAGCTGTTTATCAGTAAATATCTCCAATGAGATTAAGAAAAGCAGTAGCTTAATAAATTAAAGTACTTCCTGGTGTGGTTACTGTACTGGTAACTCCCCAAAGAGAATCTAGATTGTGGTGAGGGAACAGAGAAAAAAGCTCATTTAGGACCTGCACTTACGAAGGGGTAGGCAGCTGTATATCAGGGAGTAAACCTTCTGAGAATAAAAACAGCTGGAGCTTGTTAAGGTAATTACACAGGGGAAAGGATAATGTACTGGGAACTCCTCAGAAGAATCTGATTTATGGTGAGGGGAGAGAGATAAAAGCTCATTTAGGAACGACATGAACATGCTGCGTAGGTAGCTGTTTATCAGTAAATATCTCCACTGAGATTAAGAAAAGCAGTAGCTTAATAAATTAAGTACTTCCTGTATGGTTACTGTACTGGTAACTCCCCAAAAGAATCTGGATTGTGGTGAGGGAACAGAGAAAAAAGCTCATTTAGGACCTGCAATTTCGAAGGGGGTAGGCAGCAGTATATCAGGGAGTAAACCTTGTGAGAATAAAAACAGCTGGAGCTTGTTAAGGTAGTTACACAGGGGAAAGGATAATGTACTGGAGACTCCTCAGAAGAATCTTATTTGTGGTGAGGGGAGAGAGATTAAAGCTCAATTAGGAACGACATGAACATGCTGCGTAGGTAGCTGTTTATCACTAAATATCTCCACTGAGATTAAGAAAAGCAGTAGCTTAATAAAGTAAGTACTTCCTGGTATGGTTACTGTACTGGTAACTCCCCAAAGAATCTAGATTGTGGTGAGGGAACAGATAAAAAAGCTCATTTAGGACCTGCACTTACGAAGGGGTAGGCAGCTGTATATCTGGGAGTAAACCTTCAGAGAATAAAAACAGCTGGAGCTTGTTAAGGGTAATTACACAGGGGGAAAGGATAATGTACTGGGAACTCCTCAGAAGAATCTAATTTGTGGTGAGGGGAGAGAGATAAAAGCTCATTTAGGAACGACATGAACATGCTGCGTAGGTAGCTGTTTATCAGTAAATTCTCCACTGATATTAAGAAAAGCAGTAGCTTAATGAATTAAGTAGTTCCTGGTATGGTTACTGTACTGGTAACTCCCAAAAGAATCTGGATTGTGGTGAGGGAACAGAGAGAAAAGCTCATTTAGGACCTGCAACTTACGAAGGGGGTAGGCAGCAGTATATCAGGGAGTAAACCTTGTGAGAATAAAAACAGCTGGAGCTTGTTAAGGTAGTTACACAGGGGAAAAGGATAATGTACTGGGAACTCCTCAGAAAAATCTGATTTGTGTGAGGGGTGAGAGATAAAAGCTCATTTAGGAACGACATGACATGCTGCGTAAGTTAGCTGTTTATCAGTAAATATCTCCACTGAGATTAAGAAAAAGCAGTAGCTTAATAAATTAAGTACTTCCTGGTATGGTTACTGTACTGGTAACTCCCCAAGAGAATCTGGATTGTGGTGAGGGAACAGAGAAAAAAGCTCATTACGACCTGCACTTACGAAGGGGGTAGGCAGCCTGTATATCAGGGAGTAAACCTTCTGAGAATAAAAACAGCTGGAGCTTGTTAAGGTAATTACACAGGGGAAAGGATAATGTTCTGGGAACTCCTCAGAAGAATCTGATTTGTGGTAAGGGGAGAGAGATAAAAGCTCATTTAGGAACGACATGAACATGCTGCGTAGGTAGCTGTTTATTCAGTAAATATCTCCACTGAGATTAAGAAAAGCAGTAGCTTAATAAATTAAGTACTTCCTGGTATGGTTACTGTACTGGTAAACTCCCCAAAAGAATCTGGATTGTGGTGAGGGAACAGAGAAAAAAGCTCATTTAGGACCTGCACGTACGAAGGTGGTAGACAGCTGTATATCAGGGAGTACACCTTCTGAGAATAAAAACACCTGGAGCTTGTTAAGGTCATTATACTTGGGAAAGGATAATGTACTGGAAACTCCTCAGAAGAATCTGATCTGTGGTGAGGGGAGAAAGATTAAAGCTCATTTAGGAACGACTTGAACATGCTGCGTTGGTAGCTGTTTATCACTAAATATCTCCACTGAGATTAAGAAAAGCAGTAGCTTAATAAAGTAAGTACTTCCTGGTATGGTTACTGTACTGGTAATTCCCCAAAAGAATCTCGATTGTGGTGAGGGAACAGATAAAAAAGCTCATTTAGGACCTGCACTTACGAAGGGGTAGGCAGCTGTATATCAGGGAGTAAACCTTCTGAGAATAAAAACAGCTGGAGCTTGTTAAGGTAATTACACAGGGCAAAGGTTAATGTACTGGGAACTCCTCAGAAGAATCTGATTTGTGGTGAGGGGAGAGACATAAAAGCTCATTTAGGTACGACATGAACATGCTGTGTAGGTAGCTGTTTATCAGTAAATATCTCCACTGAGATTAAGAAAACAGTAGCTTAATAAATTAAGTACTTCCTGGTATGGTTACTGTACTGGTAACTCCGCAAAAGAATCTGGATTGTGGTGAGGGAACAGGGAAAGGATAATGTACTGGGAACTCCTCAGAAAAATCTGATTTGTGGTGAGGGGAGAGAGATAAAACGCTCATTTAGGAACGACATGAACATGCTGCGTAGGTAGCTGTTTATCAGTAAATATCTCCAATGAGATTAAGAAAAGCAGGACCTTAATAAATTAAGTACTTCCTGGTATGTTTACTGTACTGGTAACTCCCCAAAAGAATCTGGATTGTGGTGAGGGAACAGAGAAAAAAGCTCATTTAGGACCTGCACTTACGAAGGGGGTAGGCAGCTGTATATCAGGGAGTAAACCTTCTGAGAATAAAAACAGCTGGAGCTTGTTAAGGTAATTACACGGGGGAAAGGATAATGTACTGGGAACTCCTCAGAAGAATCTGATTTGTGGTGAGGGGAGAGACATAAAAGCTCATTTAGGTACGACATGAACATGCTGTGTAGGTAGCTGTTTATCAGTAAATATCTCCTCTGAGATTAAGAAAAGCAGTAGCTTAATAAATTAAGTACTTCCTGGTATGGTTACTGTACTGGTAACTTCCCAAAAGAATCTGGATTGTGGTGAGGGAACAGAGAAAAAAGCTCATTTAGGACCTGCACTTACGAAGGGGGTAGGCAGCTGTATATCAGGGAGTAAACCTTCTGAGAATAAAAACAGCTGGAGATTGTTAAGGTAATTACACATGATAAAGTATAATGTACTGGGAACTCCTCAGAAGAATCTGATTTATGGTGAGGGGAGAGAGATAAAAGCTCATTTAGGAACGACATGAACATGCTGCATACGGAGCTGTTTATCAGTAAATATCTCCACTGAGATTAAGAAAAGCAGTAGCTTAATAAATTAAGTACTTCCTGGTATGGTTACTGTACTGGTAACTCCCCAAAAGAATCTGGATTGTGGTGAGGCAACAGAGAAAAAAGCTCATTTAGGACCTGCACTTACGAAGGGGGTAGGCAGCTTTATATCAGGGAGTAAACCTTCTGAGAATAAAAACAGCTGGAGCTTGTTAAGGTAATTACACAGGGGAAAGGATAATGTACTGGGAAGTACTCAGAAGAATCTGATTTGTGGTGAGGGGAGAGAGATAAAAGAACTTTAGGAACGACATGAACATGCTGCATACGGAGCTGTTTATCAGTAAATATCTCCACTGAGATTAAGAAAAGCAGTAGCTTAATAAATTAAGTACTTCCTGGTATGGTTACTGTACTGGTAACTCCCCAAAAGAATCTGAATTGTGGTGAGGGATCAGAGAAAAAAGCTCATTTAGGACTTGCACTTACGAAGGGGTAGGCAGCTGTATTTCACGGAGTATCGCTTCTGAAAATAAAAACAGATGGAGCTTGTTAAGGTAATTACACAGGGGAAAGGATAATGTACTGGGAACTCTCAGAAGAATCTGATTTGTGGTGAGGGGAGAGAGATAAAAGCTCATCTAGGAACGACATGAACATGCTGCATACGTAGCTGTTTATCAGTAAATATCTCCACTGAGATAAGAAAAGCAGTACCTTAATAAATTAAGTACTTCCTGGTATGGATACTGTACTGGTAACTCCCCAAAAGAATCTGGATTGTGGTGAGGAAACAGAGAAAAAAAGCTCATTTAGGAACGACATGAACATGCTGCGTAGGTAGCTGTTTATCAGTAAATATCTCCACTGAGATTAAGAAAAGCAGTAGCGTAATAAATTAAGTACTTCCTGGTATGGATACTGTACTGGTAACTCCACAAAAGAATCTGGATTGTGGTGAGGGAACAGTGAAAAAAGCTCATTTAGGACCTGCACTTACGAAGGGGGTAGGCAGCTGTATATCAGGGAGTAAACCTTCTGAAAATAAAAAACAGCTGGAGCTTGTTAAGGTAATTACATAGGGGAAAGGATAATGTCCTGGGAACTCCTCAGAAGAATCTGATTTGTGGTGAGGGGAGAGAGATAAAAGCTCATTTATGAACGACATGAAAATGCTGCGTAGGTAGCAGTTTATCAATAAATATCTCCACTGAGATTAAGAAAAGCAGTAGCTTAATAAATTAAGTACTTCCTGGTATGGTTACTGTACTGGTAACTTCCCAAAAGAATCTGGATTGTGGTGAGGGAACAGAGAAAAAAGCTCATTTAGGCCCTGCACTTACGAAGGGGGTAGGCAGCTGTATATCAGGGAGTAAACCTTCTGAGAATAAAAACAGCTGGAGCTCGTTAAGGTAATTACACAGGGGAAAGGATAATGTACTGGGAACTCCTCAGAAGAATCTGATTTGTGGTAAGGGGAGAGAGATAAAAGCTCATTTAGGAACGACATGGACATGCTGAGTAGGTAGCTGTTTATGAGTAAATATCTCCACTGAGATTAAGAAAAGCAGTAGCTTAATAAATTAAGTACTCCCTGTATGGATACTGTACTGGTAACTCCCCAAAAGAATCTGGATTGTGGTGAGGGAACAGAGAAAAATGCTCATTTATGAGCTGCACTTACGAAGGGGGTAGGCAGCTGTATATCAGGGAGTAAACCTTATGAGAATAAAACAGCTGGAGCTTGTTAAGGTAATTACACAGGGGAAAGGATAATGTACTGGGAACTCCTCAGAAGAATCTGATTTGTGGTGAGGGGAGAGAGATAAAAACTCATTTATGAACGACATGAACATGCTGCGTAGGTAGCTGTTTATCAGTAAATATCTCCACTGAGATTAAGAAAAGCAGTAGCTTAATAAATTAAGTACTTCCTGGTATGGTTACTGTACTGGTAACTCCCCAAAAGAATCTGGATTGTGGTGAGGGAACAGAGAAAAAAGGCTCATTTAGGACCTGCACTTACGAAGGGGGTAGGCAGCTGTATATCAGGGAGTAACCTTCTGAGAATAAAAACAGCTGGAGCTTGTTAAGGTAATTACACAGGGGGAAAGGATAATGTACTGGGAACTCCTCAGAAGAATCTGATTTGTGGTGAGGGGAGAGAGATAAAAGCTCATTTAGGAACGACATGAACATGCTGCGTAGGTAGCTGTTTTTCAGTAAATATCTCCACTGAGATTAAGAAAAGCAGTAGCTTAATAAATTAAGTACTTCCTGTATGGTTACTGTACTGGTAACTCCCCAAAAGAATCTGGATTGTGGTGAGGGAACAGAGAAAAAAGCTCATTTATGACCTGCACTTACGAAGGGGGTAGGCAGCTGTATATCAGGGAGTAAACCTTCTGATAATAAAAACAGCTGGAGCTTGTTAAGGTAATTACACAGGGGAAAGGATAATGTACTGGGAACTCCTCAGAAGAATCTGATTTGTGGTGAGGGGAGAGAGATAAAAGCTCATTTAGGAACGACATGAACATGCTGCGTACGTATCTGTTTATCAGTAAATATCTCCACTGAGATTTAGAAAAGCAGTAGCTTAAGAAATTAAGTACTTCCTGGTATGGTTACTGTACTGGTAACACCCCAAAAGAATCTGGATTGTGGTGAGGGAACAGAGAATAAAGCTCATTTGGGACCTGCACTTACGAAGGGGGTAGGCAGCAGTATATCAGGGAGTAAACCTTCTGAGAATAAAAACAGCTGGAGCTTGTTAAGGTAATTACACAGGGAAAGGATAATGTTACTGGGAACTCCTCAGAAGAATCTGATTTGTTGTGAGGGGAGAGAGATAAAAGCTCATTTTAGGAACGATATGAACATGCTGCGTTCGTAGCTGTTTATCAGTAAATATCTCCACTGAGATTAAGAAAAGCAGTAGCTTAATACATTAAGTACTTCCTGGTATGGATACTGTACTGGTACCCTCCCCAAAAGAGTCTGGATTGTGGTGTGTGAACAGAGAAAAAAGGTCATTTAGGAACGACATGAACATGCTGCGTAGGTAGCTGTATATCAGTAAATATCTCCACTGAGATTAAGAAAAGCAGGAGCTTAATAAATTAAGTACTTCCTGCTATTGTTACTGTACTGGTAACTCCCCCAATGAATCTGGATTGTGGTGAGGGAACAGAGAAAAAAGCTCATTTAGGACCTGCACTTACGAAGTTGTTAGGCAGCTGTATATCAGGGAGTAACCTTCTGAGAATAAAAACACCTGGAGCTTGTTAAGGTAATTACACAGGGGAAAGGATAATGTACTGGGAACTCCTCAGAAGAATCTGATTTGTGGTGAGCGGAGAAAGATAAAACCTCAATTAGGAACGACATGAACATGATGCGTAGGTAGCTGTTTATCAGTAAATATCTCCACTGAGATTAAGAAAAGCAGTAGCTTAAGAAACTAAGTACTTCCTGGTATGGTTACTGTACTGGTAACTCCACAAAAGAATCTGGATTGTGGTGAGGGTACAGACAAAAAAGCTCATTTAGGACCTGCACTTACGAAGGGGGTAGGCAGCTGTATATCAGGGAGTAAACCTTCTGAGAATAAAAACAAGCTGGAGTTTGTTAAGGTAATTACACATGGAAAGGATAATGTACTGGGAACTCCTAAGAAGAATGTGATTTGTGGTGAGGGGAGAGAGATAAAAGGTCATTTAGGAACGACATGAAAATGCTGCGTACGTAGATGTTTATCAGTAAATATCTCCACTGAAATTAAGAAAAGCAGTAGCTTAATAAATTAAGTACTTCCTGGTATGGTTACTGTACAGGTAATTCCCCTAAAGAATCTGGATTGTGGTGAGGGAACAGAGAATAAAGCTCATTTAGGACCTGCACTTACGAAGGGGTTAGGCAGCTATATATCAGGGAGTAAACCTTCTGAGAATAAAAACAGCTGGAGCTTGTTAAGGTAATTACACAGAGGAAAGGATAATGTACTGGGAACTCCTCAGAAGAATCTGATTTGTGATGAGGGGAGAGAGATAAAAGCTCATTTAGGAACGACATGAACATGCTGCGTAGGTAGCTGTTTATCAGTAAATATCTCCACTGAGATTAAGAAAAGCAGTAGCTTAATAAATTAAGTACTTCCTGGTATGGATACTGTACTGGTAACTCCCCAAAAGAATCTGGATTGTGGTGAGGGAACAGAGAAAAAAGCTCATTTATGAGCTGCACTTACGAAGGGGGTAGGCAGCTGTATATCAGGGAGTATCGATTCTCAGAATAAAATCAGCTGGAGCTTGTTAAGGTAATTACACAGTGAAAGGATAATGTACTGGGAACTCCTCAGAAGAATCTGATTGTGGTGAGGGGATAGAGATAAAAGCTCATTTAGGAACGACATGAACATGCTGCGTAGGTAGCTGTTTATCAGTAAATATATCCACTGAGATTAAGAAAGCAGTAGCTTAATAAATTAAGTACTTCCTGGTATGGTTACTCTACTGGTAACTCCCCAAAAGAATCTGGATTGTGGTGAGGGAACAGAGAAAAAAGCTCATTTAGGACCTGCACTTACGAAGGGGGTAGGCAGCTGTAATATCAGGGAGTAAACCCTTCTGAGAATAAAAACAGCTGGAGCTTGTTAAGGTAATTACACAGGGGAAAGGATAATGTACTGGGAACTCCTCAGAAGAATCTGATTTGCGGTGAGTGGAGAGAGATAAAAACTCATTTAGGAACGACATGAACATGCTGTGTACGTAGCTGTTTATCAGTAAATATCTCCACTGAGATTAAGAAAAGCAGTAGCTTAATAAATTAAGTACTCCCCTGGTATGGTTACTGTACTGGTAACTCCCTAAAAGAATCTGGATTGTGGTGAGGGAACAGAGAAAAAAGCTCATTTACAACCTGCACTTACGAAGGGGGTAGGCAGCTGTATATCAGGGAGTAAACCTTCCTGAGAATAAAAACAGCTGGAGCTTGTTAAGGTAATTACACAGGGTAAAGGCTAATGTACTGGGAACTCCTCAGAAGAATCTGATTTGTGGTGAGGGTGGAGAGATAAAAGCTCATTTAGGAACGACATGAACTTGCTGCGTAGGTAGCTGTTTTATCAGTAAATATCTCCACTGAGATTAAGAAAAGCAGTAGCTTAATAAATTAAGTACTTCATGGTATGGTTACTGTACTGGTAACTCCCCAAAAGAATCTGGATTGTGGTGAGGGAACAGAAAAAAGCTCATTTAGGACCTGCACTTACGAAGGGGGTAGGCAGCTGTATGTCATGGAGTAAACCTTCTGAGAATAAAAACAGCTGGAGCTTGTTAAGGTAATTACACAGGGGAAAGGATAATGTACTGGGAAACTCCTCAGAAGAATCTGATTTGTGGTGAGGGGAGAGAGATAAAAGCTCATTTAGGAACGACATGAACATGCTGCGTAGGTAGCTGTTTATCAGTAAATATCTCACTGAGATTAAGAAAAGCAGTAGCTTAATAAATTAAGTACTTCCTGGTATGGTTACTGTACTGGTACTCCCCAAAAGAATCCTGGATTGTGGTGAGGGAACAGAGAAAAAAGCTCATTTAGGAACGACATGAACATGCTGCGTAAGTAGCTGTTTATCAGTAAATATCTCCACTGAGATTAAGAACAGCAGTAGCTTAATAAATTAAATACTTCCTGGTATGGATTCTGTACTGGTAACTCCCCATAAGAATCTGGATTGTGGTGAGGGAACAGAGAAAAAAGCTCATTTATATCCGACAAGTACGAAGGGGGTAGGCAGCTGTATATCAGGGAGTAAACCTTCTGAGAATAAAAACAGCTGGAGCTTGTTGAGGTAATTACACAGCGGAAATGATAATGTACTGGGAACTCCTCAGAAGAATCTGATTTATGGTGAGGGGAGAGAGATAAAAGCTCATTAAGGAACGACATGAACATGCTGCGTAGGTAGCTGTTTATCAGTAAATAAATCCACTGAGATTAAGAAAAATCAGTAGCTTAATAAATTAAGTACTTCCTGGTATGGTTACTGTACTGGTAACTCCCCAAAAGAATCTGGATTGTGGTGAGCGAACAGAGAAACAGCTCATTTAGGACCTGCACTTACGAAGGGGTTAGGCAGATGTATATCAGGAGTAAACATTTTGAAATAAAAACAGCTCTAGCTTGTTAAGGTAATTACACAGGGGAAAGGATAGTGTACTGGGAACTCCTCAGAAGAATCTGATTTGTGGAGAGGGGAGAGAGATAAAAGCTCATTAAGGAACGACATGAACATGCTGCCTTAGGTAAGCTGTTTATCAGTAAATAAATCCACTGAGATTAAGAAAGCAGTAGCTTCATAAATTAAGTACTTCCTGGTATGGTTACTGTACTGGTAACTCCCCAAAAGAATCTGGATTGTGGTGAGGGAACAGAGAAAAAAGCTCATTTAGGACCTGCACTTACGAAGGGGGTAGGCAGCTGTATATCAGGGAGTAAACCTTCTGAGAATAAAAACACCTGGAGCTTGTTAAGGTAATTACACAGGGGAAAGGATAATGTACTGGAACTCCTCAGAAGAATCTGATTTGTGGTGAGGGGAGAGAGATAAAAGCTCATTTAGGAACGACATGAACATGCTGCATACGTAGCTGTTTATCAGTAAATATCTCCACTGAGATTAAGAAAAGCAGTAGCTTAATAAATTAAGTACATCCTGGTATGGTTACTGTACTGGTAACTTCCCAAAGAATCTGGATTGTGGTGAGGGAACAGAGAAAAAAGCTCATTTAGGACCTGCACTTACGAAGGGGGTAGGCAGCTGTATATCAGGGAGTAAACCTTCTGAGAATAAAAACAGCTGGAGCTTGTTAAGGTAATTACACAGGGTAAAGGATAATGTACTGGGAACTCCTCAGAAGAATCTGATTTGTGGTGAGGGGAGAGAGATAAAAGCTCATTTAGGAACGACATGAACATGCTGCATACGTAGCTGTTTATCAGTAAATATCTCCACTGAGATTACGAAAAGCAGTAGCTTAATAAATTAAGTACTTCCTGGTATGGTTACTGTACTGGTAACTCCCCAAAAGAATCTGGATTGTGGTGAGGGAACAGAGAAAAAAGCTCATTTAGGACCTGCAATTACGAAGGGGGTAGGCAGCTGTATATCAGGGAGTATCGCTTCTGAGAATAAAAACAGCTGGAGCTTACTAAGGTAATTACACCAGGGGAAAGGATAATGTACTGGGAACTCCTCAGAAGAATCTGATTTGTGGTGGAGGGGAGAGCGATAAAAGTTCATTTAGGAACGACATGAACATGCTGCATACATAGCTGTTATCAGTAAATATCTCCACTGAGATTAAGATTAGCAGTAGCTTAATAAATTAAGTACTTCCTGGTATGGATACTGTACTGGAAACTCCCCAAAAGAATCTGGATTGTGGTGAGGAACAGAGAAAAAAAGCTCATTTAGGAACGACATGAACATGCTGCGTAGGTAGCTGTTAATCAGTAAATATCTCCACTGAGATTAAGAAAAGCAGTAGCTTAATAAATTAAGTACATCCTGGTATGGTTACTGTACTGGTAACTTCCCAAAAGAATCTGGATTGTGGTGAGGGAACAGAGAAAATAGCTCATTTAGGACCTGCACTTACGAAGGGGGTAGGCAGCTGTATATCAGGGAGTAAACCTTCTGAGAATAAAACAGCTGGAGCTTGTTAAGGTAATTACACAGGGGAAAGGATAATGTACTGGAACTCCTCAGAAGAATCTGATTTGTGGTGATGGGAGAGAGATAAAAGGTCATTTAGGAACGACATGAACATGCTGTGTAGGTAGCTGTTTATCAGTAAATATCTCCACTGAGATTAAGAAAAGCAGTAGCTTAATAAATTTAGTACTTCCTGGTATGGTTACTCTATGGTAACTCCCCAAAAGAATCTGGATTGTGGTGAGGGAACAGAGAAAAAGCTCATTTAGGAACGACATGACATGCTGCGTAAGTAGCTGTTTATCAGTAAATATCTCCACTGAGATTAAGAAAAGCAGTAGCTTAATAAATTAAGTACTTCCTGGTATGGTTACTGTACTGGTTAACTCCCCAAAAGAATCTGGATTGTGGTGAGGGAACAGAGAAATAAGCTCATTTAAGACCTGCACTTACGAAGGGTGTAGGCAGCTGTCTATCAGGGAGTAAACCTTCTGAGAATAAAAACAGCTGGAGCTTGGTTAAGGTAATTACACAGGTGAAAGGATAATGTACTGGGAACTCCTCAGAAGAATCTGATTTGTGGTGAGGGGAGAGAGATAAAAGCTCATTTAGGTACGACATGAACATGCGGCGTAGGTAGCTGTTTATCAGTAAATATCTCCACTGAGATTAAGAAAAGCAGTAGCTTAATAAATTAAGTACTTCCTGGTATGGTTACTGTACTGGTAACTCCCCAAAAGAATCTGGATTGTGGTGAGGGAACAGAGAAAAAAAGCTCATTTAGGACCTGCACTTACGAAGGGGGTAGGCAGCTGTATATCAGGCAGTAAACCTTCTGAGAATAAAAACAGCTGGAGCTTGTTAAGGTACTTACACAGGGGAAAGGATAATGTACTGGGAACTCCACAGAAGAATCTGATTTGTGGTGAGGGGAGAGAGATAAAAGCTCATTTAGGAACGACATGAACATGCTGCGTAGGTAGCTGTTTATCAGTAAATATCTCCACTGAGATTAAGAAAAAGCAGTAGCTTAATAAATTAAGTACTTCCTGGTATGGTTACTGTACTGGTAACTGCCCAAAAGAATCTGGATTGTGGTGAGGGAACAGAGAAAAAAGCTCATTTAGGACCTGCACTTACGAAGGGGGTAGGCAGCTGTATATCAGGGAGTAAACCTTCTGAGAATAAAAACAGCTGGAGCTTGTTAAGGTAATTACACAGGGGAAAGGATAATGTACTGGAACTCCTCAGAAGAATCTGATTTGTGGTGAGGGGAGAGAGATAAAAGCTCATTTAGGAACGACATGAACATGCTGCGTAGGTAGCTGTTTATCAGTAAATATCTCCACTGAGATTAAGAAAAGCAGTATCTTATAAATTAAGTACTTCCTGGTAAGGTTACTGTACTGGTAACTTCCCAAAAGAATCTGGATTGTGGTGGAGGGAACAGAGAAAAAGCTCATTTAGAACCCTGCACTTACGAAGGGTGTAGACAGCTGTATATCAGGGAGTAAACCTTCTGAGAATAAAAACAGCTGGAGCTTGTTAAGGTAATTAAACAAGGGAAAGGATAATGTACTGGAACTCCTCAGAAGAATCTGATTTGTGGTGAGGGGAGAGAGATAAAAGCTCAGTTAGGAACGACATGAACATGCTGCGTAGGTAGCTGTTTATCAGTAAATATCTCCACTGAGATTAAGAAAAGCAGTAGCTTAATAAATTAAGTACTTCCTGGTATGGTTACTGTACTGGTAACTCCCCAAAAGAATCTGGATTGTGGTGAGGGAACAGAGAAAAAAGCTCATTTAGGACCTGCACTTACGAAGGGGGTAGGCAGCTGTCTATCAGGGAGTAAACCTTCTGAGAATAAAAACAGCTGGAGCTTGTTAAGGTAATTACACAGGTGAAAGGATAATGTACTGGGAATTCCTCAGAAGAATCTGATTTGTGGTGAGGGGAGAGAGATAAAAGCTCATTTAGGTACGACATGAACATGCTGCGTAGGTAGCTGTTTATTCAGTAAATATCTCCACTGAGATTAAGAAAAGCAGTAGCTTAATAAATTAAGTACTTCCTGGTATGGTTACTGTACTGGTAACTCCCCAAAAGAATCTGGATTGTGGTGAGGGAACAGAGAAAAAAAGCTCATTTAGGACCTGCACTTACGAAGGGGGTAGGCAGCTGTATATCAGGCAGTAAACCTTCTGAGAATAAAAACAGCTGGAGCTTGTTAAGGTAATTACACCGGGGAAAGGATAATGTCCCGGGAACTCCACAGAAGAATCTGATTTGTGGTGAGGGGAGAGAGATAATAGCTCATTTAGGAACGACATGAACATGCTGCGTAGGTAGCTGTTTATCAGTAAATATCTCCACTGAGATTAAGAAAAAGCAGTAGCTTAATAAATTAAGTACTTCCTGGTATAGTTACTGTACTGGTAATTCCCCAATAGAATCTGGATTGTGGTGAGGGAACAGAGAAAAAAGCTCATTTAGGACCTGCACTTACGAAGGGGGTAGGCAGCTGTATATCAGGGAGTAAACCTTCTGAGAATAAAAACAGCTGGAGCTCGTTAAGGTAATTACACAGGGAAAGGATAATGTACTGGGAACTCCTCAGAAGAATCTGATTTGTGGTGAGGGGAGAGAGATAAAAGCTCATTTAGGAACGACATGGATATGCTGCGTAGGTAGCTGTTTATGAGTAAATATCTCCACTGAGATTAAGAAAAGCAGTAGCTTAATAATTAAGTACTCCCTGTATGGATACTGTACTGGTAACTCCCCAAAAGAATCTGGATTGTGGTGAGGGAACAGAGAAAATATGCTCATTTATGAGCTGCACTTACGAAGGGGGTAGGCAGCTGTATATCAGGGAGTAAACCTTCTGAGAATAAAAACAGCTGGAGCTTGTTAAGGTAATTACACAGGGGAAAGGATAATGTACTGGGAACCCCTCAGAAGAATGTGATTGTGGTGAGGGGAGAGAGATAAAAGCTCATTTAGGAACGACATGAAAATGCTGCATAGGTAGCTGTTTATCAGTAAATATCTCCACTGAGATTAAGAAAAACAGTAGCTTAATAAAATTAAGTACTTCCTGGTATGGTTACTGTACTGGTAACTCCCCAAAAGAATCTGGATTGTGGTGAGGGAACAGAGAAAAAAGCTCATTTAGGACCTGCACTTACGAAGGGGGTAGGCAGCTGTATATCAGGGAGTAAACCTTCTGATAATAAAAACAGCTGGAGCTTGTTAAGGTAATTACACAGGGGAAAGGATAATGTACTGGGAACTCCTCAGAAGAAAATGATTTGTGGTGAGGGGAGAGAGATAAAAGCTCATTTAGGAACGACATGAACATGCTGCGTACGTAGCTGTTTATCAGTAAATATCTCCACTGAGATTTAGAAAAGCAGTAGCTTAAGAAATTAACTACTTCCTGGTATGGTACTGTACTGGTAACACCCCAAAAGAATCTGGATTGTGGTGAGGGAACAGAGAATAAAGCTCATTTGGGACCTGCACTTACGAAGGGGTAGGCAGCAAGTATATCAGGGAGTAAACCTTCTGAGAATAAAAACAGCTGGAGCTTGTTAAGGTAATTACACAGGGGAAAGGATAATGTACTGGGAACTCCTCAGAAGAATCTGATTTTTGGTGAGGGGAGAGAGATAAATGCTCATTTAGGAAAGACATGAACATGCTGCGTAGGTAGCTGTTTTATCAGTAAATATCTCCACTGAGATTAAGAAAAGCAGTATCTTAATAAATTAAATACTTCCTGGTATGGTTACTGTACTGTTAGCTCCCCAAAAGAATCTGGATTGTGGTGAGGGAACAGAGAAAAAAAGCTCATTTAGGACCTGCACTTACGAAGGGGGTAGGCAGCTGTATATCAGGGAGTAAACCTTCTGAGAATAAAAACAGCTGGAGCTTGTTAAGGTAAGTACACAGGGGAAAGGATAATGTACTGGGAACTAGTCAGAAGAATCTGATTTGTTGTGAGGGGAGAGAGATAAAAGCTCATTTAGGAACGATATGAACATGCTGCGTTCGTAGCTGTTTATCAGTAAATATCTCCACTGCGATTAAGAAAAGAAGTAGCTTAATACATTAAGTACTTCCTGGTATGGATACTGTATTGGTACCTCCCCAAAGAGTCTGGATTGTGCGGTGTGTGAACAGAGAAAAAAGCTCATTTAGGAACAACATGAACATGCTGCGTAGGTAGCTGTTTATCAGTAAATATCTCCACTGAGATTAAGGAAAAGCAGGAGCTTAATAAATTAAGTACTTCCTGCTATGGTTACTGTACTGGTAAACTCCCCAAAAGAATCTGGATTGTGGGTGAGGGAACAGAGAAAAAAGCTCATTTAGGACCTGCACTTACGAAGTTGTTAGGCAGCTGTATATCAGGGAGTAAACCTTCTGAGCAATAAAAACAGCTGGAGCTTGTTAAGGTAATTACACAGGGGAAAAGGATAATGTACTGGGAACTCCTCAGAAAGAATCTGATTTGTGGTGAGCGGAGGAAAGATAAAAGCTCAATTAGGAACGACATGAACATGCTGCGTAGGTAGCTGTTTATCAGTAAATATCTCCACTGAGATTAAGAAAAGCAGTAGCTTAAGAAACTAAGTACTTCCTGGTATGGTTACTGTAACTGGTAACTCCACAAAAGAATCTGGATTGTGGTGAGGGTACAGACAAAAAAGCTCATTTAGGACCTGCACTTACGAAGGGGGTAGGGCAGCTGTATATCAGGGAGTAAACCTTCTGAGAATAAAAACAGCTGGAGCTTGTTAAGGTAATTACACAGGGGAAAGGATAATGTACTGGGAACTCCTAAGAAGAATGTGATTTGTGGTGAGGGGAGGAGAGAGATAAAAGCTCATTTAGGAACGACATGAAAATGCTGCGTACGTAGATGTTTATCAGTAAATATCTCCACTGAAATTAAGAAAAGCAGTAGGCTTAATAAATTAAGAACTTCCTGGTATGGTTACTGTACTGGTAATTCCCCTAAAGAATCTGGATTGTGGTGAGGGAACAGAGAATAAAGCTCATTTAGGACCTGCACTTACGAAGTGGGTAGGCAGCTATATATCAGGGAGTAAACCTTCTGAGATAAAAACAGCTGGAGCTTGTTAAGGTAATTACACAGAGGAAAGGATAATGTACTGGGAACTCCTCAGAAGAATCTGATTTGTGATGAGGGGAGAGAGATAAAAGCTCATTTAGGAACGACATGAACATGCTGCGTAGGGAAGCTGTTTATCAGTAAATATCTCCACTGAGATTAAGAAAAGCAGTAGCTTAATAAATTAAGTACTTCCTGGTAAGGTTACTGTACTGGTAACTCCCCAAAGGAATCTGGATTGTGGTTAGGGAACAGAGAAAAAAGCTCATTTAGGACCTGCACTTACGAAGGGTGGTAGGCAGCTGTATATCAGGGAGTATCGATTCTCAGAATAAAAACAGCTGGAGCTTGTTAAGGTAATTACACAGTGGAAAGGATAATGTACTGGGAACTCCTCAGATGAATCTGATTTGTGGTGAGGGGGAGAGGAGAGATAAAAGCTCATTTAGGAACGACCATGAACATGCTGCGTATGTAGCTGTTTATCAGTAAATATCTCCACTGAGATTAAGAAAAGCAGTAGCTTAATAAATTAAGTACTTCCTGGTATGGTTACTGTACTGGTAACTCCCCAAAAGAATCTGGATTGTGGTGAGGGAACAGAGAAAAAAGCTCATTTAGGACCTGCACTTACGAAGGGGGGTAGGCAGCTGTATTGCAGGGAGTAAACCTTCTGAGAATAAAAACAGCTGGAGCTTGTTAAGGTAATTACACAGGGGAAAGGATAATGTACTGGGAAACTCCTCAGAAGAATCTGATTTGTGGTGAGGGGAGAGAGATAAAAAGCTCATTTAGGAACGGACATGAACATGCTGCGTAGGTAGCTGTTTATCAGTAAATATCTCCACTGAGATTAAGAAAAAGCAGTAGCTTAATAAATTAAGTACTTCCTGGTATGGTTACTGTACTGGTAACTCCCCAAAAGAATCTGGATTGTGGTGAGGGAACAGAGAAAAAAGCTCATTTAGGAACGACATGAACATGCTGCGTAAGTAGCTGTTTATCAGTAAATATCTCCACTGAGATTAAGAAAAAGCAGTAGCTTAATAAATTAAGTACTTTCTGGGATGGTTACTGTACTGGGTAACTCCCCAAAAGAATCTGGATTGTGTTGAGGGAACAGAGAAAAAAAGCTCATTTAGGACCTGCACTTACGAAGGGGGTAGGCAGCTGTATGTCAGGGAGTAAACCTTCCTGAGAATAAAAACAGCTGGAGCTTGTTAAGGTAATTACACAGGGGAAATGATAATGTACTGGGAACTCCTCAGAAGAATCTGATTTGTGGTGAGTGGAGAGAGATAAAAGCTCATTTAGGAACGACATGAAACATGCTGTGTAGGTAGCTGTTTATCAGTAAATATCTCCACTGAGATTAAGAAAAGCAGTAGCTTAATAAATTAAGTCCTCCCTGGTATGGTTACTGTACTGGTAACTCCCCAAAAGAATCTGGATTGCGGTGAAGGGAACAGAGAAAAAAGCTCATTTAGTACCTGCACTTACGAAGGGGGGTAGGCAGTTGTATATCAGGGTAGTAAACCTTCTGAGAATAAAACAGCTTGAGCTTGTTAAGGTAATTACACAGGGTAAAGGCTAATGTACTGGGAACTCCTCAGAAGAATCTGATTTGTGGTGAGGGTGGAGGAGATAAAAGCTCATTTAGGAACGACATGAACTTGCTGCGTAGGTAGCTGTTTATCGGTAAATATCTCCACTGAGATTAAGAAAAGCAGTAGCTTAATAAATTAAGTACTTCCTGGTATGGTTACTGTACTGGTAACTCCCCAAAAGAATCTGGATTGTGGTGAGGGAACAGAGAAAAAAGCTCATTTAGGACCTGCACTTACGAAGGGGGTAGGCAGCTGTATGTCAGGGAGTAAACCTTCTGAGAATAAAAACAGCTGGAGCTTGTTAAGGTAATTACACAGGGGAAAGGATAATGTACTGGGAACTCCTCAGAAAGAATCTGATTTGTGGTGAGTGGAGAGAGATAAAAGCTCATTTAGGAACGACATGAACATGCTGTGTAGGTAGCTGTTTATCAGTAAATATCTCCACTGAGATTAAGAAAAAGCAGTAGCTTAATAAATTAAGTCCTCCCTGGTATGGTTACTGTACTGGTAACTCCCCAAAAGAATCTGGATTGTGGTGAGGGAACATAGAAAAAAGCTCATTTAGTACCTGCACTTACGAAGGGGGTAGGCAGTTGTATATCAGGGAGTAGTAAACCTTCTGAGAATAAAAACAGCTGGAGCTGGTTAAGGTAATTACACAGGGTAAAGGCTAATGTACTGGGAACTCCTCAGAAGAATCTGATTTGTGGTGAGGGGTGGAGAGATAAAAGCTCATTTAGGAACGACATGAACTTGCTACGTAGGTAGCTGTTTTATCAGTAAATATCTCCACTGAGATTAAGAAAAGCAGTAGCTTAATAAATTAAGTACTTCCTGGTATGGATACTGTACTGGTAACTCCCCCAAAAGAATCTGGATTGTGGTGAGGGAACAGAGAAAAAAGCTCATTTAGGACCTGCACTTACGAAGGGGGTAGGCAGCTGTATGTCAGGGAGTAAACCTTCTGAGAATAAAAACAGCTGGAGCTTGTTAAGGTAATTACACAGGGGAAAGGATAATGTACTGGGAACTCCTCAGAAGAATCTGATTTGTGGTGAGGGGAGAGAGATAAAAGCTCATTTAGGAACGACATGAACATGCTGCGTAGGTAGCTGTTTATCAGTAAATATCTCCACTGAGATTAAGAAAAGCAGTAGCTTAATAAATTAAGTACTTCCTGGTATGGTTACTGTACTGGTAACTCCCCAAAAGAATCTGGGATTGTGGTGAGGGAACAGAGAAAAAAGTTCATTTAAGACCTGCACTTACGAAGGGGGGTAGGCAGCTGTATATCAGGGAGTAAACATTCTGAGAATAAAACAGCTGGAGCTTGGGGTTGGGGGATGTAGCCTAGTGGCAAGAGTGCCTGCCTCGGATACACGAGGCCCTAGGTTCGATTCCCCAGCACCACATATACAGAAAACGGCCAGAAGCGGCGCTGTGGGCTCAAGTGGCAGGAGTGCTAGCCTTGAGCGGGAAGAAGCCAGGGACAGTGCTCAGGCACTGAGACCAAGGCCCAGGACTGGCCAAAAAAAAAAAAAAAAAACAAAAAAAAAAAACAAAAAAAAAAAAACAGCTGGAGCTTGTTAAGGTAATTACACTGGGGAAAGGATAGTGTACTGGGAACTCCTAAGAAGAATCTGATTTGTTATGAGGGGAGAGAGATAAAAAGCTCATTTAGGAACGACATGAACAAGCTGCGTAGGTAGCTGTTTATCAGTAAATATCTCCACTGAGATTAAGAAAAGCAGTAGCTTAATAAATTAAGTACTTCCTGGTATGGTAACCATACTGGTAACTCCCCAAAAGAATCTGGATTGTGGTGAGGGAACAGAGAAAAAAGCTCATTTCGGATCTGCAATTACGAAGGGGGTAGGCAGCTGTATATCAGGGGAGTATCGCTTCTGAGAATAAAAACAGCTGGAGCTTGTTAAGGTAATTACACAGGGGGAAAGGATAATGTACTGGGAACTCCTCAGAAGAATCTGATTTGTGGTGAAGGGAGAGAGATAAAAGCTCACTTTTGGAACGACATGAACATCCTGCATACGTAGCTGTTTATTAGTAAATATCTCCACTGAAATTAAGAAAAGCAGTAGCTTAATAAATTTAGTACTTCCTGGTATGGTTACTGTACTGGTAACTCCCCAAAGAATCTGGATTGTGGTGAGGGAACAGAGAAAAAAGCTCATTTAGGACCTGTACTTACGAAGGGGGTAGGCAGCGGTATATCGGGGAGTATCGCTTCTGACAATAAAAACAGCTGGAGTTGATTAAGGTAATTACACAGGGGAAAGGATAATGTACTGGGAACTCCTCAGAAGAATCTGATTTGTGGTGAGGGAAGAGGAGGTAAAACCTCATTTAGGACCTGCACTTTCGAAGGGGGTAGGCAGCTGTATATCAGGGAGTATCGCTTCTGAGAATAAAAACAGCTGGAGCTTGTTAAGGTAACTTACACAGGGGAAAGGATAATGTACTGGGAACTCCTCAGAAGAATGTGATTTGTGGTGAGGGGAGAGAGATAAAAAGCTCATTTAGGAACGACATGAACATGCTGAGTAGGTAGCTGTTTATCAGTAAATATCTCCACTGAGATTAAGAAAAGCAGTAGCTTAATAAATTTAAGTACTTCCTGGTATGGTTACTGTACTGGTAACTCCCCCAAAGAATCTGGTTTGTGGTGAGGGAACACAGAAAAAGCTCATTTTTGGACCTGCACTTACGACGGGGGTTAGGCTACTGTATATCAGGGAGTAAACCTTCTGAGAATAAAAACAGCTGGAGCTTGTTAAGGTAATTAATTACACAGGGGAAAGGATAATGTACTGGGAACTCCTCAGAAGAATCTGATTTGTGTGTGAGAGGGGAGAGAGATAAAAGCTCATTTAGGAACGACATGAACATGCTGCGTAGGTAGCTGTTTATCAGTAAATATCTCCACTGAGATTAAGAAAAGCAGTAACTTAATAAATTAAGTACTTCCTGGTATGGGTTACTGTACTGGTAACTCCCCCAAAAGAATCTGGATTGTGGTGAGGGAACAGAGAAAAAAGCTCATTTAGGACCTGCACGTACGAAGGGTGGTATATAGCTGTATATCAGGGAGTACACCTTCTGAGAATAAAAACACCTGGAGCTTGTTAAGGTCATTATACTTGGAAAAGGATAATGTACTGGAAACTCCTCAGAGAATCTGATCTGTGGTGAGAGGAGAGAGATTAAAGCTCATTTAGGAACGACATGAACATGCAGCGTTGGTAGCTGTTTATCACTAAATATCTCCACTGAGATTAAGAAAAGCAGTAGCTTAATAAAGTAAGTACTTCCTGGTATGGTTACTGTACTGGTAATTCCCCAAAAGAATCTCGATTGTGGTGAGGGAAACAGATAAAAAAGCTCATTTAGGACCTGCACTTACGAAGGGGTAGGCAGCTGTATATCAGGGAGTAAACCTTCTGAGAATAAAAACAGCTGGAGCTTGTTAAGGTAATTACACAGGGGAAAGGATAATGTACTGGGAACTCCTCAGAAGAATCTGATTTGTGGTGAGGGGAGAGAGATTAAAAGCTCATTTAGGAACGACATGAACATGCTGCGTACGTAGCTGTTTATCAGTAAATATCTCCACTGAGATTAAGAAAAGCAGTAGCTTAATAAATTACGTACTTCCTGGTATTGTTACTGTACTGGTAACTCAGAAAGAATCTGGATTGTGGTGAGGGAACAGAGAGAAAAGCTCATTTAGGACCTGCACTTACGAAGGGGGGTAGGCAGCAGGTATATCAGGGAGTAAGCCTTGTGAGAATAAAAACAGCTGGAGCTTGTTAAGGTAGTTACAGGGGAAAGGATAATGTACTGGGAAACTCCTCAGAAAAATCTGATTTGTGGTGAGGGTGTGAGAGATAAAAGCTCATTTAGGAACGACATGAACATGCTGCGTAGGTAGCTTTTTATCAGTAAATATCTCCGCTGAGATTAAGAAAAGCAGTAGCTTAATAAATTAAGTACTTCCTGGTATGGGTTACTGTACTGTAACTCCCCAAAAGAATCTGGATTGTGGTGAGGGAACAGAGAAAAAAGCTCATTTAGGACCTGCACTTACGAAGGGGGGTAGGCAGCTGTATATCAGGGAGTAAACCTTCTGAGAATAAAAACAGCTGGAGCTTGTTAAGGTAATTACACAGGGGAAAAGATAATGTACTGGGAACAGATCAGAAGATCTGATTTGTGGTGAGGGGAGAGAGATAAAAGCTCATTTAGGAACGACATGAATCGCTGCGCGTAGGTAGCTGTTTATCAGAAAATATCTACACTGAGATTAAGAAAAGCAGTAGCTTAATAAATTAAGTACTTCCTGGTATGGTTACTGTACTGGTAACTCCCCAAAAAATCTGGATTGTGGTGAGGGAACAGAGAAAAAAAGCTCATTTAGGGACGTGCACTTACGAAGGGGGTACGCAGCTGTATATCACGGAGTAAACCTTCTGAGAATAAAAAGAGCTGGAGCTTGTTAAGGTAATTATACAGGGGAAAGGATAATATACTGGAAACTCCTGAGAAGAATCTGATTTGTGGTGAGGGGAGAGAGATAAAAGCTCATTTAGGAACGACATGAACATGCTGCGTAGGTAGCTGTTTATCAGTAAATATCTCCACTGAGATTAAGAAAAGGCAGTAGCTTAATAAATTAAGTACGTCCTGGTGTGGTTACTGTACTGGTAACTCCCCAAAAGAATCTAGATTGTGGTGAGGGAACAGAGAAAAAAGCACATTTAGGACCTGCACTTACGAAGGGGTAGGCAGCTGTATATCAGGGAGTAAACCTTCTGAGAATAAAAACAGCTGGAGCTTAAGGTAATTACACAGGGGAAAGGATAATGTACTGGGAACTCCTCAGAAGAATCTGATTTGTGGTGAGGGGAGAGAGAATAAAAGCCTCATTTAAGAACGACATGAACATGCTGCGTAGGTAGCTGTTTATCAGTAAATATCTCCACTGAGATTAAGAAAAGCAGTAGCTTAATAAATTAAGTACTTCCTGGTATGGTTAGTGTACTGGTAACTCCCCAAAAGAATCTGGATTGTGGTGAGGGAACAGAGAAAAAAGCTCATTTAGGACCTGCACGTACGAAGGGGGTAGACAGCTGTATATCAGGGAGTAACACCTTCTGAGAATAAAAACACCTGGAGCTTCTTAAGGTCATTATACTTGGGAAAGGATAATGTACTGGAAACTCCTCAGAAGAATCTGATCTGTGGTGAGGGGAGAGAGATTAAAGCTCATTTAGGAACGACATGAGATGCTGCGTTGGTAGCTGTTTATCACTAAATATCTCCACTGAGATTAAGAAAAGCAGTAGCTTAATAAAGTAAGTACTTCCTGGTATGGATACTGTACTGGTAACTCCCCAAAAGAATCTCGATTGTGGTGAGGGAACAGACAAAAAAAGCTCATTTAGGACCTGCACTTACGAAGGGGTAGGCAGCTGTATATCAGGGAGGTAAACCTTCTGAGAATAAAAACAGCTGGAGCTTGTTAAAGGTAATTACACAGGGGAAAGGATAATGTACTGGGAACTCCTCAGAAGAATCTAATTTGTGGTGAGGGGGAGAGAGATAAAAGCTCATTTAGGAACGACATGAACATGCTGCGTAGGTAGCTGTTTATCAGTAAATATCTCCACTGATATTAAGAAAAGCAGTAGCTTAATGAATTAAGTAGTTCCTGGTATGGTTACTGTACTGGTAACTCCCAAAAGAATCTGGATTGTGGTGAGGGAACAGAGAGAAAAGCTCATTTAGGACCTGCACTTACGAAGGGGGTAGGCAGCAGTATATCAGGGAGTAAACCTTGTGAGAATAAAAAACAGCTGGAGCTTGTTAAGGTAGTTACACAGGGGAAAGGATAATGTACTGGGAACTCCTCAGAAAAATCTGATTTGTGGTGAGGGGTGAGAGATAAAAGCTCATTTAGGAACGACATGAACATGCTGCGTAGGTAGCTGTTTATCAGTAAATATCTCCACTGAGATTAAGAAAAGCAGTAGCTTAATAAATTAAGTACTTCCTGGTATGGTTACTGTACTGGTAACTCCCCAAGAGAATCTGGATTGTGGTGAGGGAACAGAGAAAAAAGCTCATTTACGACCTGCACTACGAAGGGGGGTAGGCAGCTGTATATCAGGGGAGTAAACCTTCTGAGAATAAAAACAGCTGGAGCTTGTTAAGGTAATTACACAGGGGAAAGGAGTAATGTTCTGGGAACTCCTCAGAAGAATCTGATTTGTGGTAAGGTGGAGGAGAGCTAAAAGCTCATTTAGGAACGACATGAACATGCTGCGTAGGTAGCTGTTTATCAGTAAATATCTCCACTGAGATTAAGAAAAGCAGTAGCTTAATAAATTAAGTACTTCCTGGTATTGTTACTGTACTGGTAACTCCCCAAAAGAATCTGGATTGTGGTGAGGGAACAGAGAAAAAAGCTCAATTAGGACCTGCACGTACGAAGGTGGTAGACAGCTGTATATCAGGGAGTACACCCTTCTGAGAATAAAAACACCTGGAGCTTGTTAAGGTCATTATACTTGGGAAAGGATAATGTACTGGAAACTCCTCAGAAGAATCTGATCTGTGGTGAGGGGAGAGAGATTAAAGCTCATTTAGGAACGACTTGAACATGCTGCGTTGGTAGCTGTTTATCACTAAATATTCTCCACTGAGATTAAGAAAAGCAGTAGCTTAATAAAGTAAGTACTTCCTGGTATGGTTACTGTACTGGGTAATTCCCCAAAAGAATCTCGATTGTGGTGAGGGAACAGATAAAAAAGCTCATTTAGGACCTGCACTTACGAAGGGGGTAGGCAGCTGTATATCAGGGAGTAAACCTTCTGAGAATAAAAACAGCTGGAGCTTGTGTAAGGTAATTACACAGGGCAAAGGTTAATGTACTGGGAACCTCCTCAGAAGAATCTGATTTGTGGTGAGGGGAGAGACATAAAAGCTCATTTAGGTACGACATGAACATGCTGTGTAGGTAGCTGTTTATCAGTAAATATCTCCACTGAGATTAAGAAAACAGTAGCTTAATAAATTAAGTAACTTCCTGGTATGGTTACTGTACTGGTAACTCCGCAAAAGAATCTGGATTGTGGTGAGGGAACAGGGAAAGGATAATGTACTGGGAACTCCTCAGAAAAATCTGATTTGTGGTGAGGGGAGAGAGATAAACGCTCATTTAGGAACGACATGATCATGCTGCGTAGGTAGCTGTTTATCAGTAAATATCTCCAATGAGATTAAGAAAAGCAGGACCTTAATAAATTAAGTACTTCCTGGTATGTTTACTGTACTGGTAACTCCCCAAAAGAATCTGGATTGTGGTGAGGGAACAGAGAAAAAAGCTCATTTAGGACCTGCACTTACGAAGGGGGTAGGCAGCTGTATATCAGGGAGTAAAACCTTCTGAGAATAAAAACAGCTGGAGCTTGTTAAGGTAATTACACGGGGGAAAGGATAATGTACTGGAACTCCTCAGAAGAATCTGATTTGTGGTGAGGGGGAGAGACATAAAAGCTCATTTAGGTACGACATGAACATGCTGTGTAGGTAGCTGTTTATCAGTAAATATCTCCTCTGAGATTAAGAAAAGCAGTAGCTTAATAAATTAAGTACTTCCTGGTATGTTTACTGTACTGGAAACTCCCAAAAGAATATGGATTGTGGTGAAGGAAACAGAGAAAAAAGCTCATTTAGGACCTGCACTTACGAAGGGGGTAGGCAGCTGTATATCAGGGAGTAAACCTTCTGAGAATAAAAACAGCTGGAGCATGTTAAGGTAATTACACAGGTGAAAGGATAATTTACTGGGAACTCCTCAGAAGTATCTGAGTTTGTGGTGAGGGGAGAGAAATAAAGCTCATTTATGAACGACGTGAACATGCTGCATACGTAGCTGTTATCAGTAAATATCTCCACTGAGATTAAGAAAAGCAGTAGCTTAATAAATTAAGTACTTCCTAGTATGGTTACTGTACTGGTAACTCCCCAAAAGAATGTGGATTGTGGTGAGGGAACAGAGAAAAAAGCTCATTTAGGACCTGCAATTACGAAGGGGGTAGGCAGCTATATATCAGGGAATAAACCTTCTGAGAATAAAAACAGCTGGAGCTTGTTAAGGTAATTACACAGGGGAAAGGATAAAGTACTGGGAACTCCTCAGAAGAATCTGATTTGTGGTGAAGGAGAGAGATAAAAGCTCATTTAGGAACGACATGAACATGCTGCGTAGGTAGCTGTTTATCAGTAAATATCTCACTGAGATTAAGAAAAGCAGTAGCTTAATAAATTAAGTACTTCCTGGTATGGTTACTGTACTGGTAACTCCCCAAAAGAATCTGGATTGTGGTGAGGGAACAGAGAAAAAAAGCTCATTTAGGACCTGCAATTACGAAGTGGGTAGGGCAGCTGTATATCAGGGAGTATCGCTTCTGAGAATAAAAGTAGCTGGAGCTTGTTAAGGTAATTACACAGGGGAAAGGATAATGTACAGGGAACTCCTCAGAAGAATCTGATTTGTGGTGAGGGGGAGAGAGATAAAAGCTCATTTAGGAACGACATGAACATGCTGCATACGTAGCTGGTTTATCAATAAATATACCACTGAGATTAAGAAAAGCAGTAGCTTAATAAATTAAGTACTTCCTGGTATGGTTACTGTACTGGTAACTCCGCAAAAGAATCTGGATTGTGGTGAGGGAACAGGGAAAGGATAATGTACTGGGAACTCCTCAGAAAAAATCTGATTTGTGGTGAGGGGAGAGAGATAAACGCTCATTTAGGAACGACATGAACATGCTGCGTAGGTAGCTGTTTAATCAGTAAATATCTCCAATGAGATTAAGAAAAGCAGGACCTTAATAAATTAAGTACTTCCTGGTATGTTTACTGTACTGGTAACTCCCCAAAAGAATCTGGATTGTGGTGAGGGAACAGAGAAAAAAGCTCATTTAGGACCTGCACTTACGAAGGGGGGTAGGCAGCTGTATATCAGGGAGTAAACCTTCTGAGAATAAAAACAGCTGGAGCTTGTTAAGGTAATTACACGGGGGAAAGGATAATGTACTGGGGAACTCCTCAGAAGAATCTGATTTGTGGTGAGGGGAGAGACATATAAGCTCATTTAGGTACGACATGAACATGCTGTGTAGGTAGCTGTTTATCAGGTAAATATCTCCTCTGAGATTAAGAAAAGCAGTAGCTTAATAAATTAAGTACTTCCTGGTATGTTTACTGTACTGGAAACTCCCCAAAAGAATATGGATTGTGGTGAAGGAACAGAGAAAAAAGCTCATTTAGGACCTGCACTTACGAAGGGGGTAGGCAGCTGTATATCAGGGAGTAAACCTTCTGAGAATAAAAACAGCTGGAGCATGTTAAGGTAATTACACAGGTGAAAGGATAATTTACTGGGAACTCCTCAGAGAGTATCTGATTTGTGGTGAGGGGAGAGAAATAAAAGCTCAATTTATGAACGACGTGAACATGCTGCATACGTAGCTGTTTATCAGTAAATATCTCCACTGAGATTAAGAAAAGCAGTAGCTTAATAAATTAAGTACTTCCTAGTATGGTTACTGTACTGGTAACTCCCCAAAAGAATGTGGATTGTGGTGAGGGAACAGAGAAAAAAGCTCATTTAGGACCTGCAATTACGAAGTGGGTAGGCAGCTATATATCAGGGAATAAACCTTCTGAGAATAAAACAGCTGGAGCTTGTTAAGGTAATTACACAGGGGAAAGGATAAAGTACTGGGAACTCCTCAGAAGAATCTGATTTGTGGTGAAGGGAGAGAGATAAAAGCTCATTTAGGAACGACATGAACATGCTGCGTAGGTAGCTGTTTATCAGTAAATATCTCCACTGAGATTAAGAAAAGCAGTAGCTTAATAAATTAAGTACTTCCTGGTATGGTTACTGTACTGGTAACTCCCCAAAAGAATCTGGATTGTGGTGAGGGAACAGAGAAAAAAGCTCATTTAGGACCTGCAATTACGAAGGGGGTAGGCAGCTGTATATCAGGGAGTATCGCTTCTGAGAATAAAAAGTAGCTGAGCTTGTTAAGGTAATTACACAGGGGAAAGGATAATGTACTGGAACTCCTCAGAAGAATCTGATTTGTGGTGAGGGGAGAGAGATAAAAGCTCATTTAGGAACGACATGAACCATGCTGCATACGTAGCTGTTTATCAATAAATATACCACTGAGATTAAGAAAAGCAGTAGCTTAATAAATTAAGTACTTCCTGGTATGGATACTGTACTGGTAACTCCCCAAAAGAATCTGGATTGCGGTGAGGGATCAGAGAAAAAAGCTCATTTAGGAACGACAAGACATGCTGCGTAGGTAGCTGTTTATCAGTAAATATCTCCACTGAGATTAAGAAAAGCAGTAGCTTAATAAATTAAGTACTTCCTGGCATGGTTACTGTACGGGTAACTCCCCAAAAGAATCTGGATTGTGGTGAGGGGAACAGAGAAAAAAGCTCATTTAGGACCTGCACTTATGAAGGGGGGTAGGCAGCTGTATATCAGGGGAGTAAACCTTCTGAGAATAGAAACAGCTGGAGCTTGTTAAGGTAATTATACAGGGCAAAGGTTAATGTACTGGGAACTCCTCCGAAGAATCTGATTCGTCGTGAGGGGAGAGAGATAAAAGCTCATTTAGGAACGACATGAACATGATGCTTAACGTAGCTGTTTATCAGTAAATATCTCCACTGTGATTAAGAAAAGCAAGTAGCTTAATAAATTAAGTACTTCCTTGTATGGATACTGTACTGGTAACTCCCCAAAAGAATCTGATTTGTGGTGAGGGGAGAGAGAGATAAAAGCTCATTTAAGAACGACATGAACATGCTGCGTAGGTAGCTGTTTATCAGTAAATATCTCCACTGAGATTAAGAAAAGCAGTAGCTTAATAAATTAAGTACTCCTGGTATGGTTACTGTACTGGTAACTCCCCAAAAGAATCTGGATTGTGGTGAGGGAACAGGGAAAGGGATAATGTACTGGGAACTCCTCAGAAGAACTGATTTGTGGTGAGGGGAGAGAGATAAAACGCTCATTTAGGAACGACATGAAACATGCTGCGTAGGTAGCTGTGTATCAGTAAATTATCTCCAATGAGATTAAGAAAAGCAGGACATTAATAAATTAAGTACCTTCCTGGTATGTTTACTGTACTGGTAACTCCCCAAAAGAATCTGGATTGTGGTGATTGAACAGAGAATAAAAAGCTAATTTAGGACCTGCACTTACGAAGGGGGTAGGCAGCTGTATATCAGGGAGTAAACCTTCTGAGAATAAAAACAGCTGGAGCTTGTTAAGGTAATTACACAGGGGAAAGGATAATGTACTGGGAA
>NW_025957029.1:0-27647 GCF_023159225.1 Perognathus longimembris pacificus
TAATTCCTGGTATGGTTACTGTACTGGTAACTCCCCAAAAGAATCTGCATTGTGAGGGAACAGAGAAAAAAGCTCATTTAGGACCTGCACTAACGAAGGGTGTAGGCAGCTGTTTATCAGGGAGTAAACCTTCTGAGAATAAAAACAGCTGGAGCTTGTTAAGGTAATTACACAGGGGAAAGGATGATGTACTGGGAACTCCTCAGAAGAATCTGATTTGTGGTGAGGGGAGAGAGATAAAACTCATTTAGGAACGACATGAACATGGTGCCTAGGTAGCTGTTTATCAGTAAATATCTCCACTGAGATTAAGAAAAGCAGTACTTAATAAATTAAGTACTTCCTGGTATGGTTACTGTACTGGTAACTCCCCAAAAGAATCTGGATTGTGGTGAGGGATCAGAGAAAAAAGCTCATTTAGGACCTGCACTTACGAAGGAGGTAGGCAGCTGTATATCAGGGAGTAAACCTTCTGAGAATAAAAACAGCTGGAGCTTGTTAAGGTAATTATACAGGGAAAGGATAATGTACTGGGAACTCCTCAGAATAATCTGATTTGTGGTGAGGGGAGAGAGACAAATGTTCATTTAGGAACGACATGAACATGCTGCGTAGGTAGCTGTTTATCAGTAAATATCTCCACTGAGATTAAGAAAAGCAGTAGCTTAATAAATTAAGTACTTCCTGGTATGGTTACTGTACTGGTATCTCCCCAAAAGAATCTGGATTGTTGTGTGGGAACAGAGAAAAAAGCTCATTTAGGATCCTGCACTTACGAAGGGGGTAGGCAGCTGTATATCAGGGAGTAAACCTTCTGAGAATAAAAACAGCTGGAGCTTGTTAAGGTAATTACACAGGGGAAAGGATAATGTACTGGGAACTCCTCAGAAGAATCTGATTTGTGGTGAGGGGAGTGAGATAAAAGCTCATTTAGGAACGACATGAACATGCTGCTTAGGTAGCTGTTTATCAGTAAATATCTCCAGTGAGATTAAGAAAAGCAGTAGCTTAATAAATTAAGTACTTCCTGGTATGGTTACTGTACTGGTAACTCCCCAAAGAATCTGGATTGTGGTGAGGGAACAGAGAAAAAAGCTCATTTAGGACCTGCACTTACGAAGGGGGTAGGCAGCAGTATATCAGGGAGTAAACCTTCTGAGAATAAAAACAGCTGGAGCTTGTTAAGGTAATTACACAGGGGAAAGGATAATGTACTGGGAACTCCTCAGAAGAATCTGATTTGTGGTGAGGGGAGAGAGATAAAAGCTCATTTAGGAACGACATGAACATGCTGCGTAGGTAGCTGTTTATCAGTAAATATCTCCACTGAGATTAAGAAAGCAGTAGCTTAATAAATTAAGTACTTCCTGGTATGGTTACTGTACTGGTAACTCCCCAAAAGAATCTGGATTGTGGTGAGGGAACAGAGAAAAAAGCTCATTTAGGACCTGCACTTACGAAGGGGGTAGGCAGCTGTATATCAGGGAGTAAACCTTCTGAGATAAAAACAGCTGGAGCTTGTTAAGGTAATTACACAGGGGAAAGGATAATGTACTGGGAACTCCTCAGAAGAATCTGATTTGTGGTGAGGGGAGAGAGATAAAAGCTCATTTAGGAACGACATGAACATGCTGCGTAGGTAGCTGTTTATCAGTAAATATCTCCACTGAGATTAAGAAAAGCAGTAGCTTAATAAATTAAGTACTTCCTGGTATGGTTACTGTACTGGTAACTCCCCAAAAGAATCTGGATAGTGGATAGGGAACAGAGAAAAAAGCTCATTTAGGACCTGCACTTACGAAGGGGGTAGGCAGCTGTATATCAGGGAGTAAACCTTCTGAGAATAAAAACAGCTGGAGCTTGTTAAGGTAATTACACAGGGGAAAGGATAATGTACTGGGAACTCCTCAGAAGAATCTGATTTGTGGTGCGGGGAGAGAGATAAAAGCTCATTTAGGAACGACATGAACATGCTGCGTAGGTAGCTGTTTATCAGTAAATATCTCCACTGAGATTAAGAAAAGCAGTAGCTTAATAAATTAAATACTTCCTGGTATGGTTACTGTACTGGTAACTCCCCAAAAGAATCTGGATTGTTGTGAGGAAACAGAGAAAAAAGCTCATTTAGGACCTGCACTTACGAAGGGGTTAGGCAGCAGTATATCAGGGAGTAAACCTACTGAGAATAAAAACAGCTGGAGCTTGTTGAGATAATTACACAGGGAAAAGGATAATGTACTGGGAACTCCTCAGAAGAATCTGATTTGTGGTGAGGGGAGAGAGATCAAAGCTCATTTAGGAACGGTATGAACATGCTGCGTAGGTAGCTGTTTATCAGTAAATATCTCCACTGAGATTAAGAAAAGCAGTAGCTTAATAAATTAAGTACTTCCTGGTATGGTTACTGTACTGGTAACTCGCCAAAAGAATCTGGATTGTGGTGAGGGAACAGAGAAAAAAGCTCATTGATGACCTGCACTTACGAAGGTTGTAGGAAGCTGTATATCAGGGAGTAAACCTTCTGAGAATAAAAACAGCTGGAGCTTGTTAAGGTAATTACACAGGGGAAAGGATAATGCACTGGGACCTCCTCAGAAGAATCTGATTTGTGCTGAGGGGAGAGAGATAAAAGCTCATTTAGGAACGACATGAACATGCTGCGTAGGTAGCTGTTTATCAGTAAATATCTCCACTGAGAGTAAGAAAAGCAGTAGCTTAATAAATTAAGTACTTCCTGGTATGGTTACTGTACTGGTAACTCCCCAAAAGAATCTGGATAGTGGATAGGGAACAGAGAAAAAAGCTCATTTAGGACCTGCACTTACGAAGGGGGTAGGCAGCTGTATATCAGGGAGTAAACCTTCTGAGAATAAAAACAGCTGGAGCTTGTTAAGGTAATTACACAGGGGAAAGGATAATGTACTGGGAACTCCTCAGAAGAATCTGATTTGTGGTGAGGGGAGAGAGATAAAAGCTCATTTAGGAACGAAATGTACATGCTGCGTAGGTAGCTGTTTATCAGTAAATATCTCCACTGAGATTAAGAAAAGCAGTAGCTTAATAAATTAAATACTTCCTGGTATGGTTACTGTACTGGTAACTCCCCAAAAGAATCTGGATTGTTGTGAGGAAACAGAGAAAAAAGCTCATTTAGGACCTGCACTTACGAAGGGGTTAGGCAGCAGTATATCAGGGAGTAAACCTTCTGAGAATAAAAACAGCTGGAGCTTGTTGAGATAATTACACAGGGGAAAGGATAATGTACTGGGAACTCCTCAGAAGAATCTGATTTGTGGTGAGGGGAGAGAGATCAATGCTCATTTAGGAACGGTATGAACATGCTGCGTAGGTAGCTGTTTATCAGTAAATATCTCCACTGAGATTAAGAAAAGCAGTAGCTTAATAAATTAAGTACTTCCTGGTATGGTTACTGTACTGGTAACTCCCCAAAATAATCTGGATTGTGGTGAGGGAACAGAGAAAAAAGCTCATTTAGGACCTGCACTTACGAAGCGGGTAGGCAGATGTATATCAGGGAGTATCCCTTCTGGGAATAAAAACAGCTGGAGCTTGTTAAGGTAATTACACAGGGGAAAGGATAATGTACTGGGAACTCCTCAGAAGAATCTGATTTGTGGTGAAGGGAGAGAGATAAAACCTCATTTAGGAACGACATGAACATGCTGCGTAGGTAGCTGTTTATCCGTAAATATCTCTACTGAGATTAAGAAAAGAAGTAGCTTAATAAATTAAGTACTTCTGGTATGATTACTGTACTGATAACTCCCCAAAAGAACCTGGATTGTGGTGAGGGAACAGAGAAAAAACTCATTTAGGATCTGCACTTACGAAGGGGGTAGGCAGCTGTATATCAGGGAGTAAACCTTCTGAGAATAAAAACAGCTGGAGCTTGTTAAGTTAATTACACAGGGGAAAGGATAATGTACTGGGAACTCCTCAGAAGAATCTGATTTGTGGTGAGGGGAGAGAGATAAAACTCATTTAGGAACGACATGAACATGCTGCGTAGGTAGCTGTTTATCAGTAAATATCTCCACTGAGATTAAGAAAAGCAGTAGCTTGATAAATTTAGTACTTCCTGGTATGGTTACTGTACTGGTAACTCCCCAAAAGAATCTAGATTGTGGTGAGGGAACAGAGAAAAAAGCTCATTTAGGACCTGCACTTACGAAGGGGGTAGGCAGCTGTATATCAGGGAGTAAACCTTCTGAGAATAAAAAGAGCTGGAGCTTGTTAAGGTAATTACACAGGGGAAAGGATAATGTACTGGGAACTCCTCAGAAGAATCTGATTTGTGGTGAGGGGAGAGAGATAAGAGCTCATTCAGGAACGACATGAACATGCTGCGTAGGTAGCTGTTTATTAGTAAATATCTCCACTGAGATTAAGAAAAGCAGTAGCTTAATAAATTAAGTACTTCCTGGTATGGTTACTGTACTGGTAACTCCCCAAAAGAATCTGGATAGTGTTGAGGGAACAGAGAAAAAAGCTCATTTAGGACCTGCACTTACGAAGGGGGTAGGCAGCTGTATATCAGGGAGTAAACCTTCTGAGAATAAAAACAGCTGGAGCTTGTTAAGGTAATTACACAGGGGAAAGGATAATGTACTGGGAACTCCTCAGAAGAATCTGATTTGTGGTGAGGGGAGAGAGATAAAAGCTCATTTAGGAACGACATGAACATGCTGCGTAGGTAGCTGTTTATCAGTAAATATCTCCACTGAGATTAAGAAAATCAGTAGCTTAATAAATAAAGTACTTCCTGGTATGGTTACTGTACTGGTAACTCCCCAAAAGAATCTGGATTGTGGTGAGGGAACAGAGAAAAAAGCTCATTTAGGACCTGCACTTACGAAGGGGGTTGGCAGCAGTATATCAGGGAGTAAACCTTCTGAGAATAAAAACAGCTGGAGCTTGTTAAGGTAATTACACAGGGGAAAGGATAATGTACTGGGAACTCCTCAGAAGAATCTGATTTGTGGTGAGGGGAGAGAGATAAAAGCTCATTTAGGTACGACATGAACATGCTGCGTACGTAGCTGTTTATCAGTAAATATCTCCACTGAGATTAAGAAAAGCAGTAGCTTAATAAATTAAGTACTTCCTGGTATGGTTACTGTACTGGTAACTCCCCAAAAGAATCTGGATTGTGGTGAGGGAACAGAGAAAAAATCTCATTTTGGACCTGCACTTACGAAGGGGGTAGGCAGCTGTATATCAGGGAGTAAACCTTCTGAGAATAAAAACAGCAGGAGCTTGTTAAGGTAATTACACAGGGGAAAGGATAATGTACTGGGAACTCCTCAGAAGAATCTGATTTGTGGTGAGGGGAGAGAGATAAAAGCTCATTTAGGAACGACATGAACATGCTGCGTAAGTAGCTGTTTATCAGTAAATATCTCCACTGAGATTAAGAAAAGCAGTAGCTTAATAAATTAAGTAATTCCTGGTATGGTTACTTTACTGGTAACTCCCCAAAATAATCTGAATTGTGGTGAGGGAACAGAGAAAAAAGCTCATTTAGGACCTGCACTTACGAAGGGGGTAGGCAGCTGTATATCAGGGAGTAAACCTTCTGAGAATAAAAACAGCTGGAGCTTGTTAAGGTAATTACACAGGAGAAAGGATAATCTACTGGGAACTCCTCAGAAGAATCTGATTTGTGGTGAGGGGAGAGAGATAAAAGCTCATTTAGGAACGACATGAACATGCTGCGTACGTAGCTGTTTATCAGTAAATATCTCCACTGAGATTAAGAAAAGCACTAGCTTAATAAATTAAGTAATTCCTGGTATGGTTACTGTACTGGTAACTCCCCAAAAGAATCTGCATTGTGGTGAGGGAAGAGAGAAAAATGCTCATTTAGGACCTGCACTTACGAAGGGGGTAGACAGTTGTATATCAGGGAGTAAACCTTCTGAGAATAAAAACAGGTGGAGCTTGTTAAGTAAATTACACAGGGGAAAGGATAATGTCCTGGGAACTCCTCAGAAGAATCTGATTTGTGGTGAGAGGAGAGAGATAAAAGCTCATATAGGAACGACATGAACATGCTGCGTACGTAGCTGTTTATCAGTAAATATCTCCACTGAGATTAAGAAAAGCAGTAGCTTAATAAATTAAGTAGTTCCTGGTATGGTTACTGTACTGGTAACTCCCCAAAAGAATCTGCATTCTGGTGAGGGAACAGAGAAAAAAGCTCATTTAGGACCTGCACTTACGAAGGAGGTAGGCAGCTGTATATCAGGGAGTAAACCTTCTGAAAATAAAAACAGCTGGAGCTTGTTAAGGTAATTACACATGGGAAAGGATAATGTACTGGGAACTCCTCAGAAGAATCTGATTTGTATTGAGGGGAGAGAGATAAAAGGTCATTTAGGAACGACATGAACATGTTGCTTACGTAGCTCTTTATCAGTAAATATCTCCACTGAGATTAAGAAAAGCAATAGCTTAATAAATTAAGTAATTCCTGGTATGGTTACTGTACTGGTAACTCCCCAAAAGAATCTGCATACTGCTGAGGGAACAGAGAAAAAAGCTCATTTAGGACCTGCACTAACGAAGGGTGTAGGCAGCAGTTTATCAGGGAGTAAACCTTCTGAGAATAAAAACAGCTGGAGCTTGTTAAGGTAATTACACAGGGGAAAGGATGATGTACTGGGAACTCCTCAGAAGAATCTGATTTGTGGTGAGGGGAGAGAGATAAAGCTCATTTAGGAACGACATGAACATGGTGCCTAGGTAGCTGTTTATCAGTAAATATCTCCACTGAGATTAAGAAAAGCAGTACCTTAATAAATTAAGTACTTCCTGGTATGGTTACTGTACTGGTAACTCCCCAAAAGAATCTGGATTGTGGTGAGGGATCAGAGAAAAAAGCTCATTTAGGACCTGCACTTACGAAGGAGGTAGGCAGCTGTATATCAGGGAGTAAACCTTCTGAGAATAAAAACAGCTGGAGCTTGTTAAGGTAATTATACAGGGAAAGGATAATGTACTGGGAACTCCTCAGAATAATCTGATTTGTGGTGAGGGGAGAGAGACAAATGTTCATTTAGGAACGACATGAACATGCTGCGTAGGTAGCTGTTTATCAGTAAATATCTCCACTGAGATTATGAAAAGCAGTAGCTTAATAAATTAAGTACTTCCTGGTATGGTTACTGTACTGGTATCTCCCCAAAAGAATCTGGATTGTTGTGTGGGAACAGAGAAAAAAGCTCATTTAGGATCTGCACTTACGAAGGGGGTAGGCAGCTGTATATCAGGGAGTAAACCTTCTGAGAATAAAAACAGCTGGAGCTTGTTAAGGTAATTACACAGGGGAAAGGATAATGTACTGGGAACTCCTCAGAAGAATCTGATTTGTGGTGAGGGGAGTGAGATAAAAGCTCATTTAGGAACGACATGAACATGCTGCTTAGGTAGCTGTTTATCAGTAAATATCTCCAGTGAGATTAAGAAAAGCAGTAGCTTAATAAATTAAGTACTTCCTGGTATGGTTACTGTACTGGTAACTCCCCAAAGAATGTGGATTGTGGTGAGGGAACAGAGAAAAAAGCTCATTTAGGACCTGCACTTACGAAGGGGGTAGGCAGCAGTATATCAGGGAGTAAACCTTCTGAGAATAAAAACAGCTGGAGCTTGTTAAGGTAATTACACAGGGGAAAGGATAATGTACTGGGAACTCCTCAGAAGAATCTGATTTGTGGTGAGGGGAGAGAGATAAAAGCTCATTTATGAACGACATGAACATGCTGCGTAGGTAGCTGTTTATCAGTAAATATCTCCACTGAGATTAAGAAAGCAGTAGCTTAATAAATTAAGTACTTCCTGGTATGGTTACTGTACTGGTAACTCCCCAAAAGAATCTGGATTGTGGTGAGGGAACAGAGAAAAAAGCTCATTTAGGACCTGCACTTACGAAGGGGGTAGGCAGCTGTATATCAGGGAGTAAACCTTCTGAGAATAAAAACAGGTGGAGCTTGTTAAGGTAATTACACAGGGGAAAGGATAATGTACTGGGAACTCCTCAGAAGAATCTGATTTGTGGTGAGGGGAGAGAGATAAAAGCTCATTTAGGAACGACATGAACATGCTGCGTAGGTAGCTGTTTATCAGTAAATATCTCCACTGAGATTAAGAAAAGCAGTAGCTTAATAAATTAAGTACTTCCTGGTATGGTTACTGTACTGGTAACTCCCCAAAAGAATCTGGATAGTGGATAGGGAACAGAGAAAAAAGCTCATTTAGGACCTGCACTTACGAAGGGGGTAGGCAGCTGTATATCAGGGAGTAAACCTTCTGAGAATAAAAACAGCTGGAGCTTGTTAAGGTAATTACACAGGGGAAAGGATAATGTACTGGGAACTCCTCAGAAGAATCTGATTTGTGGTGCGGGGAGAGAGATAAAAGCTCATTTAGGAACGACATGAACATGCTGCGTAGGTAGCTGTTTATCAGTAAATATCTCCACTGAGATTAAGAAAAGCAGTAGCTTAATAAATTAAATACTTCCTGGTATGGTTACTGTACTGGTAACTCCCCAAAAGAATCTGGATTGTTGTGAGGAAACAGAGAAAAAAGCTCATTTAGGACCTGCACTTACGAAGGGGTTAGGCAGCAGTATATCAGGGAGTAAACCTACTGAGAATAAAAACAGCTGGAGCTTGTTGAGATAATTACACAGGGAAAAGGATAATGTACTGGGAACTCCTCAGAAGAATCTGATTTGTGGTGAGGGGAGAGAGATCAAAGCTCATTTAGGAACGGTATGAACATGCTGCGTAGGTAGCTGTTTATCAGTAAATATCTCCACTGAGATTAAGAAAAGCAGTAGCTTAATAAATTAAGTACTTCCTGGTATGGTTACTGTACTGGTAACTCGCCAAAAGAATCTGGATTGTGGTGAGGGAACAGAGAAAAAAGCTCATTGATGACCTGCACTTACGAAGGTTGTAGGAAGCTGTATATCAGGGAGTAAACCTTCTGAGAATAAAAACAGCTGGAGCTTGTTAAGGTAATTACACAGGGGAAAGGATAATGCACTGGGACCTCCTCAGAAGAATCTGATTTGTGCTGAGGGGAGAGAGATAAAAGCTCATTTAGGAACGACATGAACATGCTGCGTAGGTAGCTGTTTATCAGTAAATATCTCCACTGAGAGTAAGAAAAGCAGTAGCTTAATAAATTAAGTACTTCCTGGTATGGTTACTGTACTGGTAACTCCCCAAAAGAATCTGGATAGTGGATAGGGAACAGAGAAAAAAGCTCATTTAGGACCTGCACTTACGAAGGGGGTAGGCAGCTGTATATCAGGGAGTAAACCTTCTGAGAATAAAAACAGCTGGAGCTTGTTAAGGTAATTACACAGGGGAAAGGATAATGTACTGGGAACTCCTCAGAAGAATCTGATTTGTGGTGAGGGGAGAGAGATAAAAGCTCATTTAGGAACGAAATGTACATGCTGCGTAGGTAGCTGTTTATCAGTAAATATCTCCACTGAGATTAAGAAAAGCAGTAGCTTAATAAATTAAATACTTCCTGGTATGGTTACTGTACTGGTAACTCCCCAAAAGAATCTGGATTGTTGTGAGGAAACAGAGAAAAAAGCTCATTTAGGACCTGCACTTACGAAGGGGTTAGGCAGCAGTATATCAGGGAGTAAACCTTCTGAGAATAAAAACAGCTGGAGCTTGTTGAGATAATTACACAGGGGAAAGGATAATGTACTGGGAACTCCTCAGAAGAATCTGATTTGTGGTGAGGGGAGAGAGATCAATGCTCATTTAGGAACGGTATGAACATGCTGCGTAGGTAGCTGTTTATCAGTAAATATCTCCACTGAGATTAAGAAAAGCAGTAGCTTAATAAATTAAGTACTTCCTGGTATGGTTACTGTACTGGTAACTCCCCAAAATAATCTGGATTGTGGTGAGGGAACAGAGAAAAAAGCTCATTTAGGACCTGCACTTACGAAGCGGGTAGGCAGATGTATATCAGGGAGTATCCCTTCTGGGAATAAAAACAGCTGGAGCTTGTTAAGGTAATTACACAGGGGAAAGGATAATGTACTGGGAACTCCTCAGAAGAATCTGATTTGTGGTGAAGGGAGAGAGATAAAACCTCATTTAGGAACGACATGAACATGCTGCGTAGGTAGCTGTTTATCCGTAAATATCTCTACTGAGATTAAGAAAAGAAGTAGCTTAATAAATTAAGTACTTCTGGTATGATTACTGTACTGATAACTCCCCAAAAGAACCTGGATTGTGGTGAGGGAACAGAGAAAAAACTCATTTAGGATCTGCACTTACGAAGGGGGTAGGCAGCTGTATATCAGGGAGTAAACCTTCTGAGAATAAAAACAGCTGGAGCTTGTTAAGTTAATTACACAGGGGAAAGGATAATGTACTGGGAACTCCTCAGAAGAATCTGATTTGTGGTGAGGGGAGAGAGATAAAACTCATTTAGGAACGACATGAACATGCTGCGTAGGTAGCTGTTTATCAGTAAATATCTCCACTGAGATTAAGAAAAGCAGTAGCTTGATAAATTTAGTACTTCCTGGTATGGTTACTGTACTGGTAACTCCCCAAAAGAATCTAGATTGTGGTGAGGGAACAGAGAAAAAAGCTCATTTAGGACCTGCACTTACGAAGGGGGTAGGCAGCTGTATATCAGGGAGTAAACCTTCTGAGAATAAAAAGAGCTGGAGCTTGTTAAGGTAATTACACAGGGGAAAGGATAATGTACTGGGAACTCCTCAGAAGAATCTGATTTGTGGTGAGGGGAGAGAGATAAGAGCTCATTCAGGAACGACATGAACATGCTGCGTAGGTAGCTGTTTATTAGTAAATATCTCCACTGAGATTAAGAAAAGCAGTAGCTTAATAAATTAAGTACTTCCTGGTATGGTTACTGTACTGGTAACTCCCCAAAAGAATCTGGATAGTGGATAGGGAACAGAGAAAAAAGCTCATTTAGGACCTGCACTTACGAAGGGGGTAGGCAGCTGTATATCAGGGAGTAAACCTTCTGAGAATAAAAACAGCTGGAGCTTGTTAAGGTAATTACACAGGGGAAAGGATAATGTACTGGGAACTCCTCAGAAGAATCTGATTTGTGGTGAGGGGAGAGAGATAAAAGCTCATTTAGGAACGACATGAACATGCTGCGTAGGTAGCTGTTTATCAGTAAATATCTCCACTGAGATTAAGAAAAGCAGTAGCTTAATAAATTAAATACTTCCTGGTATGGTTACTGTACTGGTAACTCCCCAAAAGAATCTGGATTGTGGTGAGGGAACAGAGAAAAAAGCTCATTTAGGACCTGCACTTACGAAGGGGGTTAGGCAGCAGTATATCAGGGAGTAAACCTTCTGAGAATAAAAACAGCTGGAGCTTGTTAGGTAATTACACAGGGGAAAGGATAATGTACTGGGAACTCCTCAGAAGAATCTGATTTGTGGTGAGGGGAGAGAGATAAAAGCTCATTTAGGAACGACATGAACATGCTGCGTAGGTAGCTGTTTATCAGTAAATATCTCCACTGAGATTAAGAAAAGCAGTAGCTTAATAAATTAAGTACTTCCTGGTATGGTTACTGTACTGGTAACTCCCCAAAAGAATCTGGATTGTGGTGAGGGAACAGAGAAAAAAGCTCATTTAGGACCTGCACTTACGAAGGTGGGTAGGCAGCTGTATATCAGGGAGTAAACCTTCTGAGAATAAAAACAGCTGGAGCTTGTTAAGGTAATTACACAGGGGAAAGGATAATGTACTGGGAACTCCTCAGAAGAATCTGATTTGTGGTGAGGGGAGAGAGATAAAAGCTCATTTAGGAACGACATGAACATGCTGCGTAGGTAGCTGTTTATCAGTAAATATCTCCACTGAGATTAAGAAAAGCAGTAGCTTAATAAATTAAGTACTTCCTGGTATGGTTACTGTACTGGTAACTCCCCAAAAGAATCTGGATTGTGGTGAGGGAACAGAGAAAAAAGCTCATTTAGGACCTGCACTTACGAAGGGGGTAGGCAGCTGTATATCAGGGAGTAAACCTTCTGAGAATAAAAACAGCTGGAGCTTGTTAAGGTAATTACACAGGGGAAAGGATAATGTACTGGGAACTCCTCAGAAGAATCTGATTTGTGGTGAGGGGAGAGAGATAAAAGCTCATTTAGGAACGACATGAACATGCTGCGTAGGTAGCTGTTTATCAGTAAATATCTCCACTGAGATTAAGAAAAGCAGTAGCTTAATAAATTAAGTACTTCCTGGTATGGTTACTGTACTGGTAACTCCCCAAAAGAATCTGGATTGTGGTGAGGGAAACAGAGAAAAAAGCTCATTTAGGACCTGCACTTACGAAGGGGGTAGGCAGCAGTATATCAGGGAGTAAACCTTCTGAGAATAAAAACAGCTGGAGCTTGTTAAGATAATTACACAGGGGAAAGGATAATGTACTGGGAACTCCTCAGAAGAATCTGATTTGTGGTGAGGGGAGAGAGATAAAAGCTCATTTAGGAACGACATGAACATGCTGCGTAGGTAGCTGTTTATCAGTAAATATCTCCACTGAGATTAAGAAAAGCAGTAGCTTAATAAATTAAGTACTTCCTGGTATGGTTACTGTACTGGTAACTCCCCAAAAGAATCTGGATTGTGGTGAGGGAACAGAGAAAAAAGCTCATTTAGGACCTGCACTTACGAAGGGGTAGGCAGCTGTATATCAGGGAGTATCCTTCTGGAATAAAAACAGCTGGAGCTTGTTAAGGTAATTACACAGGGGAAAGGATAATGTACTGGGAACTCCTCAGAAGAATCTGATTTGTGGTGAGGGGAGAGAGATAAAAGCTCATTTAGGAACGACATGAACATGCTGCGTACGTAGCTGTTTATCAGTAAATATCTCCACTGAGATTAAGAAAAGCAAGTAGCTTAATAAATTAAGTACTTCCTGGTATGGTTACTGTACTGGTAACTCCCCAAAAGAATCTGGATTGTGGTGAGGGAACAGAGAAAAAAGCTCATTTAGGACCTGCACTTACGAAGGGGGTAGGCAGCTGTATATCAGGGAGTAAACCTTCTGAGAATAAAAACAGCTGGAGCTTGTTAAGGTAATTACACAGGGGAAAGGATAATGTACTGGGAACTCCTCAGAAGAATCTGATTTGTGGTGAGGGGAGAGAGATAAAACTCATTTAGGAACGACATGAACATGCTGCGTAGGTAGCTGTTTATCAGTAAATATCTCCACTGAGATTAAGAAAAGCAGTAGCTTAATAAATTAAGTACTTCCTGGTATGGTTACTGTACTGGTAACTCCCCAAAAGAATCTGGATTGTGGTGAGGGAACAGAGAAAAAAGCTCATTTAGGACCTGCACTTACGAAGGGGGTAGGCAGCTGTATATCAGGGAGTAAACCTTCTGAGAATAAAAACAGCTGGAGCTTGTTAAGGTAATTACACAGGGGAAAGGATAATGTACTGGGAACTCCTCAGAAGAATCTGATTTGTGGTGAGGGGAGAGAGATAAAGCTCATTTAGGAACGACATGAACATGCTGCGTAGGTAGCTGTTTATCAGTAAATATCTCCACTGAGATTAAGAAAAGCAGTAGCTTAATAAATTAAGTACTTCCTGGTATGGTTACTGTACTGGTAACTCCCCAAAAGAATCTGGATTGTGTTGAGGGAACAGAGAAAAAAGCTCATTTAGGACCTGCACTTACGAAGGGGGTAGGCAGCTGTATATCAGGGAGTAAACCTTCTGAGAATAAAAACAGCTGGAGCTTGTTAAGGTAATTACACAGGGGAAAGGATAATGTACTGGGAACTCCTCAGAAGAATCTGATTTGTGGTGAGGGGAGAGAGATAAAAGCTCATTTAGGAACGACATGAACATGCTGCGTAGGTAGCTGTTTATCAGTAAATATCTCCACTGAGATTAAGAAAAGCAGTAGCTTAATAAATTAAGTACTTCCTGGTATGGTTACTGTACTGGTAACTCCCCAAAAGAATCTGGATTGTGGTGAGGGAACAGAGAAAAAAGCTCATTTAGGACCTGCACTTACGAAGGGGGTAGGCAGCTGTATATCAGGGAGTAAACCTTCTGAGAATAAAAACAGCTGGAGCTTGTTAAGGTAATTACACAGGGGAAAGGATAATGTACTGGGAACTCCTCAGAAGAATCTGATTTGTGGTGAGGGGAGAGAGATAAAAGCTCATTTAGGAACGACATGAACATGCTGCGTAGGTAGCTGTTTATCAGTAAATATCTCCACTGAGATTAAGAAAAGCAGTAGCTTAATAAATTAAGTACTTCCTGGTATGGTTACTGTACTGGTAACTCCCCAAAAGAATCTGGATTGTGGTGAGGGAACAGAGAAAAAAGCTCATTTAGGACCTGCACTTACGAAGGGGGTAGGCAGCTGTATATCAGGGAGTAAACCTTCTGAGAATAAAAACAGCTGGAGCTTGTTAAGGTAATTACACAGGGGAAAGGATAATGTACTGGGAACTCCTCAGAAGAATCTGATTTGTGGTGAGGGGAGAGAGATAAAAGCTCATTTAGGAACGACATGAACATGCTGCGTAGGTAGCTGTTTATCAGTAAATATCTCCACTGAGATTAAGAAAAGCAGTAGCTTAATAAATTAAGTACTTCCTGGTATGGTTACTGTACTGGTAACTCCCCAAAAGAATCTGGAATTGTGGTGAGGGAACAGAGAAAAAAGCTCATTTAGGACCTGCACTTACGAAGGGGGTAGGCAGCTGTATATCAGGGAGTAAACCTTCTGAGAATAAAAACAGCTGGAGCTTGTTAAGGTAATTACACAGGGGAAAGGATAATGTACTGGGAACTCCTCAGAAGAATCTGATTTGTGGTGAGGGGAGAGAGATAAAAGCTCATTTAGGAACGACATGAACATGCTGCGTAGGTAGCTGTTTATCAGTAAATATCTCCACTGAGATTAAGAAAAGCAGTAGCTTAATAAATTAAGTACTTCCTGGTATGGTTACTGTACTGGTAACTCCCCAAAAGAATCTGGATTGTGGTGAGGGAACAGAGAAAAAAGCTCATTTAGGACCTGCACTTACGAAGGGGGTAGACAGTGTATATCAGGGAGTAAACCTTCTGAGAATAAAAACAGCTGGAGCTTGTTAAGGTAATTACACAGGGGAAAGGATAATGTACTGGGAACTCCTCAGAAGAATCTGATTTGTGGTGAGGGGAGAGAGATAAAAGCTCATTTAGGAACGACATGAACATGCTGCGTACGTAGCTGTTTATCAGTAAATATCTCCACTGAGATTAAGAAAAGCAGTAGCTTAATAAATTAAGTACTTCCTGGTATGGTTACTGTACTGGTAACTCCCCAAAAGAATCTGGATTGTGGTGAGGGAACAGAGAAAAAAGCTCATTTAGGACCTGCACTTACGAAGGGGGTAGGCAGCTGTATATCAGGGAGTAAACCTTCTGAGAATAAAAACAGCTGGAGCTTGTTAAGGTAATTACACAGGGGAAAGGATAATGTACTGGGAACTCCTCAGAAGAATCTGATTTGTGGTGAGGGGAGAGAGATAAAAGCTCATTTAGGAACGACATGAACATGCTGCGTAGTAGCTGTTTATCAGTAAATATCTCCACTGAGATTAAGAAAAGCAGTAGCTTAATAAATTAAGTAATTCCTGGTATGGTTACTGTACTGGTAACTCCCCAAAAGAATCTGGATATGTGAGGGAACAGAGAAAAAAGCTCATTTAGGACCTGCACTTACGAAGGGGGTAGGCAGCTGTATATCAGGGAGTAAACCTTCTGAGAATAAAAACAGCTGGAGCTTGTTAAGGTAATTACACAGGGGAAAGGATAATGTACTGGGAACTCCTCAGAAGAATCTGATTTGTGGTGAGGGGAGAGAGATAAAAGCTCATTTAGGAACGACATGAACATGCTGCGTAGGTAGCTGTTTATCAGTAAATATCTCCACTGAGATTAAGAAAAGCAGTAGCTTAATAAATTAAGTACTTCCTGGTATGGTTACTGTACTGGTAACTCCCCAAAAGAATCTGGATTGTGGTGAGGGATCAGAGAAAAAAGCTCATTTAGGACCTGCACTTACGAAGGGGTAGGCAGCTGTATATCAGGGAGTAAACCTTCTGAGAATAAAAACAGCTGGAGCTTGTTAAGGTAATTACACAGGGGAAAGGATAATGTACTGGGAACTCCTCAGAAGAATCTGATTTGTGGTGAGGGGAGAGAGATAAATGCTCATTTAGGAACGACATGAACATGCTGCGTAGTAGCTGTTTATCAGTAAATATCTCCACTGAGATTAAGAAAAGCAGTAGCTTAATAAATTAAGTACTTCCTGGTATGGTTACTGTACTGGTAACTCCCCAAAAGAATCTGGATTGTTGGTGAGGGAACAGAGAAAAAAGCTCATTTAGGACCTGCACTTACGAAGGGGGTAGGCAGCTGTATATCAGGGAGTAAACCTTCTGAGAATAAAAACAGCTGGAGCTTGTTAAGGTAATTACACAGGGGAAAGGATAATGTACTGGGAACTCCTCAGAAGAATCTGATTTGTGGTGAGGGGAGTGAGATAAAAGCTCATTTAGGAACGACATGAACATGCTGCTTAGGTAGCTGTTTATCAGTAAATATCTCCAGTGAGATTAAGAAAAGCAGTAGCTTAATAAATTAAGTACTTCCTGGTATGGTTACTGTACTGGTAACTCCCCAAAAGAATGTGGATTGTGGTGAGGGAACAGAGAAAAAAGCTCATTTAGGACCTGCACTTACGAAGGGGGTAGGCAGCAGTATATCAGGGAGTAAACCTTCTGAGAATAAAAACAGCTGGAGCTTGTTAAGGTAATTACACAGGGGAAAGGATAATGTACTGGGAACTCCTCAGAAGAATCTGATTTGTGGTGAGGGGAGAGAGATAAAAGCTCATTTAGGAACGACATGAACATGCTGCGTAGGTAGCTGTTTATCAGTAAATATCTCCACTGAGATTAAGAAAAGCAGTAGCTTAATAAATTAAGTACTTCCTGGTATGGTTACTGTACTGGTAACTCCCCAAAAGAATCTGGATTGTGGTGAGGGAACAGAGAAAAAAGCTCATTTAGGACCTGCACTTACGAAGGGGGTAGGCAGCTGTATATCAGGGAGTAAACCTTCTGAGAATAAAAACAGCTGGAGCTTGTTAAGGTAATTACACAGGGGAAAGGATAATGTACTGGGAACTCCTCAGAAGAATCTGATTTGTGGTGAGGGGAGAGAGATAAAAGCTCATTTAGGAACGACATGAACATGCTGCGTAGGTAGCTGTTTATCAGTAAATATCTCCACTGAGATTAAGAAAAGCAGTAGCTTAATAAATTAAGTACTTCCTGGTATGGTTACTGTACTGGTAACTCCCCAAAAGAATCTGGATTGTGGTGAGGGAACAGAGAAAAAAGCTCATTTAGGACCTGCACTTACGAAGGGGGTAGGCAGCTGTATATCAGGGAGTAAACCTTCTGAGAATAAAAACAGCTGGAGCTTGTTAAGGTAATTACACAGGGGAAAGGATAATGTACTGGGAACTCCTCAGAAGAATCTGATTTGTGGTGAGGGGAGAGAGATAAAAGCTCATTTAGGAACGACACGAACATGCTGCGTAGGTAGCTGTTTATCAGTAAATATCTCCACTGAGATTAAGAAAAGCAGTAGCTTAATAAATTAAGTACTTCCTGGTATGGTTACTGTACTGGTAACTCCCCAAAAGAATCGGATTGTGGTGAGGGAACAGAGAAAAAAGCTCATTTAGGACCTGCACTTACGAAGGGGGTAGGCAGCAGTATATCAGGGAGTAAACCTTCTGAGAATAAAAACAGCTGGAGCTTGTGAGGTAATTACACAGGGGAAAGGATAATGTACTGGGAACTCCTCAGAAGAATCTGATTTGTGGTGAGGGGAGAGAGATAAAAGCTCATTTAGGAACGACATGAACATGCTGCGTAGGTAGCTGTTTATCAGTAAATATCTCCACTGAGATTAAGAAAAGCAGTAGCTTAATAAATTAAGTACTTCCTGGTATGGTTACTGTACTGGTAACTCCCCAAAAGAATCTGGATTGTGGTGAGGGAACAGAGAAAAAAGCTCATTTAGGACCTGCACTTACGAAGGTGGTAGGCAGCTGTATATCAGGGAGTAAACCTTCTGAGAATAAAAACAGCTGGAGCTTGTTAAGGTAATTACACAGGGGAAAGGATAATGTACTGGGAATCCTCAGAAGAATCTGATTTGTGGTGAGGGGAGAGAGATAAAAGCTCATTTAGGAACGACATGAACATGCTGCGTAGGTAGCTGTTTATCAGTAAATATCTCCACTGAGATTAAGAAAAGCAGTAGCTTAATAAATTAAGTACTTCCTGGTATGGTTACTGTACTGGTAACTCCCCAAAAGAATCTGGATTGTGGTGAGGGAACAGAGAAAAAAGCTCATTTAGGACCTGCACTTACGAAGGGGGTAGGCAGCTGTATATCAGGGAGTAAACCTTCTGAGAATAAAAACAGCTGGAGCTTGTTAAGGTAATTACACAGGGGAAAGGATAATGTACTGGGAACTCCTCAGAAGAATCTGATTTGTGGTGAGGGAGAGAGATAAAAGCTCATTTAGGAACGACATGAACATGCTGCGTAGGTAGCTGTTTATCAGTAAATATCTCCACTGAGATTAAGAAAAGCAGTAGCTTAATAAATTAAGTACTTCCTGGTATGGTTACTGTACTGGTAACTCCCCAAAAGAATCTGGATTGTGGTGAGGGAACAGAGAAAAAAGCTCATTTAGGACCTGCACTTACGAAGGGGGTAGGCAGCTGTATATCAGGGAGTAAACCTTCTGAGAATAAAAACAGCTGGAGCTTGTTAAGGTAATTACACAGGGGAAAGGATAATGTACTGGGAACTCCTCAGAAGAATCTGATTTGTGGTGAGGGGAGAGAGATAAAAGCTCATTTAGGAATGACATGAACATGCTGCGTAGGTAGCTGTTTATCAGTAAATATCTCCACTGAGATTAAGAAAAGCAGTAGCTTAATAAATTAAGTACTTCCTGGTATGGTTACTGTACTGGTAACTCCCCAAAAGAATCTGGATTGTGGTGAGGGAACAGAGAAAAAAGCTCATTTAGGACCTGCACTTACGAAGGTGGTAGGCAGCAGTATATCAGGGAGTATACCTTCTGAGAATAAAAACAGCTGGAGCTTGTTAAGGTAATTACACAGGGGAAAGGATAATGTACTGGGAACTCCTCAGAAGAATCTGATTTGTGGTGAGGGGAGAGAGATAAAAGCTCATTTAGGAACGACATGAACATGCTGCGTAGGTAGCTGTTTATCAGTAAATATCTCCACTGAGATTAAGAAAAGCAGTAGCTTAATAAATTAAGTACTTCCTGGTATGGTTACTGTACTGGTAACTCCCCAAAAGAATCTGGATTGTGGTGAGGGAACAGAGAAAAAAGCTCATTTAGGACCTGCACTTACGAAGGGGGTAGGCAGCTGTATATCAGGGAGTAAACCTTCTGAGAATAAAAACAGCTGGAGCTTGTTAAGGTAATTACACAGGGGAAAGGATAATGTACTGGGAACTCCTCAGAAGAATCTGATTTGTGGTGAGGGGAGAGAGATAAAAGATCATTTAGGAACGACATGAACATGCTGCGTAGGTAGCTCTTTATCAGTAAATATCTCCACTGAGATGAAGAAAAGCAGTAGCTTAATAAATTAAGTACTTCCTGGTATGGTTACTCTACTGGTAACTCCCCAAAAGAATCTGGATTGTGGTGAGGGAACAGAGAAAAAAGCTCATTTAGGACCTGCACTTACGAAGGGGGTAGGCAGCTGTATATCAGGGAGTAAACCTTCTGAGAATAAAAACAGCAGGACCTTGTTAAGGTAATTACACAGGGGAAAGGATAATGTACTGGGAACTCCTCAGGAGAATCCGATTTGTGGTGAGGGGAGAGAGATAAAAGCTTATTTAGGAACGACATGAACATGCTGCGTACGTAGCTGCTTATCAGTAAATATCTCCACTGAGATTAAGAAAAGCTGTAGCTTAATAAATTAAGTACTTCCTGCTATGGATAGTGTACTGGTAACTCCCGAAAAGAATCTGGATTGTGGTGAGGGAACAGAGAGAAAAAGTTCATTTAGGGCCTGCACTTACGAAGGGGGTAGGCAGCTGTATATCAGGGAGTAAACCTTCTGAGAATAAAAACAGCTGGAGCTTGTTAAGGTAATTACACAGGGGAAAGGATAATGTACTGGGAACTCCTCAGAAGAATCTGATTTGTGGTGAGGAGAGAGAGATAATAGCTCATTTAGGAACGACATGAACATGCTGCGTAGGTAGCTGTTTATCAGTAAATATCTCCAGTGAGATTAAGAAAAGCAGTAGCTTAATAAATTAAGTAATTCCTGGTATGGTTACTGTACTGGTAACTCCCCAAAAGAATCTGGATTGTGGTGAGGGAACAGAGAAAAAAGCTCATTTAGGACCTGCACTTACGAAGGGGGTAGGCAGCTGTATATCAGGGAGTAAACCTTCTGAGAATAAAAACAGCTGGAGCTTGTTAAGGTAATTACACAGGGGAAAGGATAATGTACGGGGAACTCCTCAGAAGAATCTGATTTGTGGTGAGGGGAGAGAGATAAAAGCTCATTTAGGAACGACATGTACATGCTGCGTAGGTAGCTGTTTATCAGTAAATATCTCGACTGAGATTAAGAAAAGCAGTAGCTTAATAAACTAAGTACTTCCTTGTATGGTTACTGTACTGGTAACTCCCCGAAAGAATCTGGATTTTGGTGAGGGAACAGAGAATAAAGCTCATTTAGGACCTGCACTTACGAAGGGGGTAGGCAGCTGTATATCAGGGAGTAAACCTTCTGAGAACAAAAACAGCTGGAGCTTGTTAAGGTAATTACACAGGGGAAAGGATAATGTACTGGGAACTCCTCAGGGAAATCTGATTTGTGGTGAGGGGAGAGAGATAAAAGCTCATTTAGGAACGACATGAACATGCTGCGTAGGTAGCTGTTTATCAGTAAATATCTCCAATGAGATTAAGAAAAGCAGTAGCTTAACAAATTAAGTACTTCCTGGTATGGTTACTGTACTGGTAACTCCCCAAAAGAATGTGGATTGTGGTGAGGGAACAGAGAAAATAGCTCATTTAAGACCTGCACTTACGAAGGTGGTAGGCATCTGTATATCAGGGAGTAAACCTTCTGAGAATAAAAACAGCTGGAGCTTGTTAAGGTAATTACACAGGGGAAAGGATAATGTACGGGGAACTCCTCAGAAGAATCTGATTTGTGGTGAAGGGAGAGCGATAAAAGCTCATTTAGGAACGACAGGAACATGCTGCGTAGGTAGCTGTTTATCAGTAAATATCTCCACTGAGATTAAGAAAACCAGTAGCTTAATAAATTAAGTACTTCCTTGTATGGTTACTGTACTGGTAACTCCCCAAAAGAATCTGGATTGTGGTGAGGGAACAGAGAAAAAAGCTCATTTAGGACCTGCACTTACGAAGGGGGTAGGAAGCTGTATATCAGGGAGTAAACCTTCTGAGAATAAAAACAGCTGGAGCTTGTTAAGGTAATTACACAGGGGAAAGGATAATGTACTGGGAACTCCTCAGAAGAATCTGATTTGTGGTGAGGGGAGAGAGATATAAGCTCATTTAGGAACGACATGAACATGTTGAGTAGGTAGCTGTTTATCATTAAATATCTCTACTGATTTAAGAAAAGCAGTAGCTTAATAAATTAAGTACTTCCTGGTATGGTTACTGTACTGGTAACTCCCCAAAAGAATCTGGATTGTGGTGAGGGAACAGAGAAAAAAGCTCATTTAGGACCTGCACTTACGAAGGGGGTAGGCAGCTGTATATCAGGGAGTAAACTTTCGGAGAGTAAAAACAGCTGGAGCTTGTTAAGGTAATTACACAGGGGAAAGGATAATGTACTGGGAACTCCTCAGAAAAATCTGATTTGTGGTGAGGGGAGAGAGATAAAAGCTCATTTAGGAACGACATGAACATGCTGCGTATGTAGCTGTTTATCTGTAAATATCTCCACTGAGATTAAGAAAAGCAGTAGCTTAATAAATTAAGTACTTCCTGGTATGGTTACTGTACTTGTAACTCCCCAAAAGAATCTGGATTTTGGTGAGGGAACAGAGAAAAAAGCTCATTTAGGACCTGCACTTACGAAGGGGGTAGGCAGCTGTATATCAGGGAGTAAACCTTCTGAGAGTAAAAACAGCTGGAGCTTGTTAAGGTAATTACACAGGGGAAAGGATAATGTACTGGGAACTCCTCAGAAGAATCTGATTTGTGGTGAGGGGAGAGAGATAAAAGCTCATTTAGGAACGACATGAACATGCTGCGTAGGTAGCTGTTTATCAGTAAATATCTCCGCTGAGATTAAGAAAAGCAGTAGCTTAATAAATTAAGTACTTCCTGGTATGGTTACTGTACTGGTAACTCCCCAAAAGAATCTGGATTGTGGTGAGGGAACAGAGAAAAAAGCTCATTTAGGACCTGCACTTACGAAGGGGGTAGGCAGCTGTATATCAGGGAGTAAACTTTCGGAGAGTAAAAACAGCTGGAGCTTGTTAAGGTAATTACACAGGGGAAAGGATAATGTACTGGGAACTCCTCAGAAAAATCTGATTTGTGGTGAGGGGAGAGAGATAAAAGCTCATTTAGGAACGACATGAACATGCTGCGTATGTAGCTGTTTATCTGTAAATATCTCCACTGAGATTAAGAAAAGCAGTAGCTTAATAAATTAAGTACTTCCTGGTATGGTTACTGTACTTGTAACTCCCCAAAAGAATCTGGATTTTGGTGAGGGAACAGAGAAAAAAGCTCATTTAGGACCTGCACTTACGAAGGGGGTAGGCAGCTGTATATCAGGGAGTAAACCTTCTGAGAGTAAAAACAGCTGGAGCTTGTTAAGGTAATTACACAGGGGAAAGGATAATGTACTGGGAACTCCTCAGAAGAATCTGATTTGTGGTGAGGGGAGAGAGATAAAAGCTCATTTAGGAACGACATGAACATGCTGCGTAGGTAGCTGTTTATCAGTAAATATCTCCGCTGAGATTAAGAAAAGCAGTAGCTTAATAAATTAAGTACTTCCTGGTATGGTTACTGTACTGGTAACTCCCCAAAAGAATCTGGATTGTGGTGAGGGAACAGAGAAAAAAGCTCATTTTGGACCTGCACTTACGAAGGGGTAGGCAGTTGTATATCAGGGAGTAAACCTTCTGAGAATAAAAACAGCTGGAGCTTGTTAAGGTAATTACACAGGGGAACGGATAATGTACTGGGAACTCCTCAGAAGAATCTGATTTGTGGTGAGGGGAGAGAGATAAAAGCTCATTTAGGAACGACATGAACATGCTGCATACGTAGCTGTTTATCAGTAAATATCTCCACTGAGATTAAGAAAAGCAGTAGCTTAATAAATTAAGTACTTGCTGGTATGGATACTGTACTTGTAACTCCCCAAAAGGATCTGGATTGTTTTGAGGGAACAGAGAAAAAAGCTCATTTAGGACCTGCACTTACGAAGGGGGTAGGCAGGTGTATATCAGGGAGTAAACCTTCTGAGAATAAAAACAGCTGGAGCTTGTTAAGGTAATTACACAGGGGAAAGGATAATGTACTGGGAACTCCTCAGAAGAATATGATTTGTGGTGAGGGGAGAGAGATAAAAGGTCATTTAGGAACGACATGAACATGCTGCGTAGGTAGCTGTTTATGAGTAAATATCTCCACTGAGATTAAGAAAAGCAGTAGCTTAATAAATTAAGTACTTCCTGGGATGGTTACTGTACTGGTAACTCCCCAAAAGAATCTGGATTATGGTGAGGGAACAGAGAAAAAAGCTCATTTAGGACCTGCACTTACGAAGGGTTAGGCAGCTGTATATCAGGGAGTAAACCTTCTGAGAATAAAAACAGCTGGAGCTTGTTAAGGTAATTACACAGGGGAAAGGATAATGTACTGGGAACTCCTCAGAAGAATCTGATTTGTGCTTAGGGGAGAGAGATAAAAGCTCATTTAGGAACGACATGAACATGCTGCGTAGGTAGCTGTTTATCAGTAAATATCTCTACAGAGATTAAGAAAAGCAGAAGCTTAATAAATTAAGTACTTCCTGGTATGGTTACTGTACTGGTAATTCCCCAAAGAATCTGGATTGTGGTGAGGGAACAGAGAAAAAAGCTCATTTAGGTCCTGCACTTACAAAGAGGGTAGGCAGCAGTATACCAGAGAGTAAACATTCTGAGAATAAAAACAGCTGGAGCTTGTTAAGGTAATTACACAGGGGAAAGGATAAAGTACTGGGAACTCCTCAGAAGAATCTGATTTGTGGTTAGGGGAGAGAGATAAAAGCTCATTTAGGAACGACATGAACATGCTGCATACGTAGCTGTTTATCAGTAAATATCTCCACTGAGATTAAGAAAAGCAGTAGCTTAATAAATTAAGTACTTCCTGGTATGGTTACTGTACTGGTAACTCCCCAAAAGAATCTGGATTGTGGTGAGGGAACAGAGAAAAAAGCTCATTTAGGACTTGCACTTACGAAGGGGGTAGGCAGCTGTATATCAGGGAGTAAACCTTCTGAGAATAAAAACAGCTGGAGCTTTTTAAGGTAATTACACAGGGGAAAGTATAATATACTGGGAACTCCTCAGAAGAATCTGATTTGTGGTGACGGGAGAGAGATAAAAGCTCATTTAGGAACGACATGAACATGCTGCGTAGGTAGCTGTTTATCAGTAAATATCTCCACTGAGATTAAGAAAAGCAGTAGCTTAATAAATTAAGTACTTCCTGGTATGGTTACTGTACTGGTAACTCCTCAAAAGAATCTGGATTGTGGTGAGGGAACAGAGAAAAAAGCTCATTTAGGACCTGCATTACGAAGAGGGGAGGCAGCTGTATATCAGGGAGTAAACCTTCTGAGAATAAAAACAGCTGGAGCTTGTTAAGGTAATTACACAGGGGAAAGGATAATGTACTGTTAACTCCTCAGAAGAATGTGATTTGTGGTGAGTGGAGAGAGATAAAAGCTCATTAAGGAACGACATGAACATGCTGCTTAGGTAGCTGTTTATCAGTAAATATCTCCACTGAGATTAAGAAAAGCAGTAGCTTAATAAATTAAGTACTTCCTGGTATGGTTACTGTACTGGTAACTCCCCAAAAGAATCTGGATTGTGGTGAGGGAACAGAGAAAAAAGCTCATTTAGGACCTGCACTTACGAAGGGCTAGGCAGCTATATATCAGGGAGTAAACCTTCTGAGAATAAAAACATCTGGAGTTTGTTAAGGTAATTACACCGGGGAAAGGATAATGTACTGGGAACTCCTCAGAAGAATCTGATTTGTGGTGAGGGGAGAGAGATAAAAGCTCATTTAGGAACGACATGAACATGCTGCGTACGTAGCTGTTTATCAGTAAATATCTCCACTGAGATGAAGAAAAGCAGTAGCTTAATAAATAAAGTACTTCCTGGTATGGTTACTGTACTGGTAACTCCCCAAAAGAATCTGGATTGTGGTGAGGGAACAGAGAAAAAAGCTCATTTAGGACCTGCACATACGAAGGGGGTAGGCAGCTGTATATCAGGGAGTAATCCTTCTGAGAATAAAAACAGCTGGAGCTTGTTAAGGTAATTACACAGGGGAAAGGATAATGTACTGGGAACTCCTCAGAAGAATCTGATTTGTGGTGAGGGGAGAGAGATAAAAGCTCATTTAGGAACGACATGAACATGCTGCGTAGGTAGCTGTTTATCAGTAAATATCTCCACTGAGATTAAGAAAAGCAGTAGCTTAATAAATTAAGTACTTCCTGGTATGGTTACTGTACTGGTAACTCCCAAAAAGAATCTGGATTGTGGTGAGGGAACAGCGAAAAAAGCTCATTTAGGACCTGCAATTACGAAGGGGGTAGGCAGCTGTATATCAGGGAGTATCGCTTCTGAGCATAAAAACAGCTGGAGCTTGTTAAGGTAATTACACAGGGGAAAGTATAATGTACTGGGAACTCCTCAGAAGAATCTGATTTGTGGTGAGGGGAGAGAGATAAAAGCTCATTTAGGAACGACATGAACATGCGCCGTGGGTAGCTGTTTATCAGTAAATATCTCCACTGAGATTAAGAAAAGCAGTAGATTAATAAATTAAGTAATTCCTGGTATGGTTACTGTACTGGTAACTCCCCAAAAGTATCTGGATTGTGGTGAGGGAACAGAGAAAAAAGCTCATTTAGGACCTGCACTTACGAAGGGGGTAGGCAGCTGTATATCAGGGAGTAAACCTTCTGAGAATAAAAACAGCTCTAGCTTGTTAAGGTAATTACACAGGGGAAAGATAATGTACTGGGAACTCCTCAGAAGAATCTGATTTGTGGTGAGGGGAGAGAGATAAAAGCTCATTTAGGAACGACATGAACATGCGCCGTGGGTAGCTGTTTATCAGTAAATATCTCCACTGAGATTAAGAAAAGCAGTAGCTTAATAAATTAAGTACTTCCTGGTATGGTTACTGTACTGGTAACTCCCGAAAAGAATCTGGATTGTGGTGAGGGAACAGAGAAAAAAGCTCATTTAGGACCTGCACTTACGAAGGGGGTAGGCAGCTGTATATCAGGGAGTAAACCTTCTGAGAATAAAAACAGCTGGAGCTTGTTAAGGTAATTACACAGGGAAAAGGATAATGTACTGGGAACTCCTCAGAAGAATCTGATTTGTGGTGAGGGGAGAGAGATAAAAGCTCATTTAGGAACGACACGAACATGCTGCGTAGGCAGCTGTATATCAGGGAGTATCAATTCTGGGAATAAAAACAGCTGGAGTTTGTTAAGGTAATTACACAGGGGAAAGCATAATGTACTGGGAACTCCTCAGAAGAATCTGATTTGTGGTGAGGGGAGAGAGATAAAACTCATTTAGGAACGACATGAACATGCTGCCTACGTAGCTGTTTATCAGTAAATATCTCCACTGAGATTAAGAAAAGCAGTAGCTTAATAAATTAAGTATTTCCTGGTATGGTTACTGTACTGGTAACTCCCCAAAAGAATCTGGATTGTGGTGAGGGAACAGAGAAAAAAGCTCATTTAGGACCTGCACATACGAAGGGGGTAGGCAGCTGTATATCAGGGAGTAATCCTTCTGAGAATCAAAACAGCTGGAGCTTGTTAAGGTAATTACACAAGGGAAAGGATAATGTACTGGGAACTCCTCAGAAGAATCTGATTTGTGGTGAGGGGAGAGAGATATAAGCTCATTTAGGAACGACATGAACATGTTGAGTAGGTAGCTGTTTATCATTAAATATCTCTACTGAGATTAAGAAAAGCAGTAGCTTAATAAATTAAGTACTTCCTGGTATGGGTACAGTACTGGTAACTCTCCAAAAGAATCTGGAATGTGGTGAGGGAACAGAGAAAAAAGCTCATTCATGACCTTCACTTACGAAGGTGGTATGCAGCTGTATATCAGGGAGTAAATCTTCTGAGAATAAAAACAG
>NW_025957030.1:0-41011 GCF_023159225.1 Perognathus longimembris pacificus
AGCCAAGCAAGCATCACAGAGCAAGAATTGGAAGAATTAGCTTCTTCATTTGTAAACAAGGCAGACAAAAGAGAAGAAACAAGAACACCCCTTCAAAAGGCAACTTGTCCTTGTCCACTCTCAGCAGAAAAGTCACTGAGCATGTCATGACCAGCCTTTTGGATTCAGTAGGCCTGCGAAAGACTTACTCGGGATATTCGTGGGGGCAACCTCATAACTGTGCCCTGTTCTGTGTCACAGGAAGTGGAGAATATCTGCCATTTTCATTTCCATAACATTCACCATCTCAAGTTGCTTATTCAAGTTGCTTAAGGTAAAAATGTTTCTGTTCTCTGTATCATTGAAAATGTATACAGCAAGAAATGGAGTTTTATATGCTCAAGTCAACTGGATTAGCAAAGGAACACAAAGGCTCTGACACCAGGGGGAAGAGTGCGCTATCTCAAAGCAAGTGTGACCATTTACGTCCATCACCATACTGGGGCGACCTCAATCCATCACCAGGATCTGTACTGCTCCCACTTGGGAATGAGGGGTACTTGCGCTTGTTGGCATTTACTCCCACTTTGTAAATAGTCATTTCATAAGTATAGAGGATACCTTAAGAAGTATCTACTTTCTGTGTATGCTCATACTAGGGCTTGACCTCAGGGCCTGGGCATTGCCCCTTAACTTTTTCGCTCAAGGCTGGCTTTCTATCACTTGAGCCACAGCTCTACTTTGGCTTTTCGGTGGCTATTGAAGGTGAGAGACTCATGGAAGTTCCTGCCTAGGCTGTCTTTGAATCTCAACCTTCAGATTGTAATCTCTTAAGAAGCTAGAATTATAACCGTGAGCCACCACCAGATGGCTTCTAGTCTCACTTTTACCTGTAGATGTGAAACACTCCACACAAGAAGTTCTCAACTTTAACCTCACTATTCATAGAATAGAATAGACTATCATCATATAGAACAGGCTGTCCATTCTATATTAAAAATCATGTTTAGAAAGTGGCTCAGGTAGTAGAGCTGAAGAGCTCAGGGACACAGCCCAGGCCCAGAGTTCAAGCCCCATGACCAAGAAAAAAAATATCATCTTTCTTTCATTTGGAATATCAGCAGATCAGCTACCAGTGTACCTTTATCTACCTATCCATCAATTCTTAGAAATTCAAAAGGCAACCAACAAACTTTGTATCCATTCCTACAGATTTTCTCAGGAGCCATATTTTCTTCTATTATGAATTTCTGAAACATAAGTATAGTTTTCTTTCTCTACCACCAAACCATTTAAACAACTTCCCATATTGTAAAAATTTCATAGATTTAGGTTATATGCTCCAAAATGTACTCCTCTTGATTTTGCTTATCCCACATGGAAAGTCCTTTTCAAATTAACATTTGGTGTCATCTTCATGGAACTAGAAACTCCATGAGGATACAGGGCAAGTCTGCCTCATTTGCCCCCCCCCCAAAAAAAAATCCCAAAATCTGGTACTGTTTAGAATTTATGCTAGGTAGAGAATTGACTAAGATGCTAAGTCGTTATTGCCCAGCTCTTACTTACAATGATATGACCAGTTTGTAAAAAGCCATATGTGGAAATGATTTGCACAAGATTGTGTAACATGTTAATGAAAAAGCCAAGGTGGCTTTCTTCATTTCCTATTCTTCATGGATGACACCACAGAGGTTCTTATACCTGTTTGCATTTCCTTAGCCTCAGGTCCTCAGCTCCTCCCACTAGCCCCCAGATCCACCCATACCTAATGAGCCACTCCTACTCACTACCTATCTACTTCCCCTTTACCCCCAGAGAGAGAAGCTGCCACGTGTATAAGGTGCAGACACCATGTAGCTCCTTCTCCCATGGGAACTATGGCCCCACTAATAAACCTCTTTTTGAACCTTCTTCTGCTGTCTGTGATGATCTCTGCATGGCCCTCTGGGATGGCCGGGACATATCTTTTCAACACCTAATAGGCTGAGGAGGCCAATGGTACTGATGAATGAGTTCTTATCACTTGAATGGTGTATCCATTCCCATCGTTCTTCATTGGCTGGACAGAGAAACCTTTCTGTAAATATGCCTGCTTTATGCATACTTCATGGAAGATCCAAAGAACACAACCTGAAGTAGAATTCTGTAGCCATATTGAAGAGCCAAGTTACTCTCATAGAGACAGTCAGGTATGACAGGGATCAAGCCACAAATAGCAGCTGTTATTTCCTTGTCTCTGCCATTGCTAACGCAAATCTGCTAAACATAGCTTTGATGAATTATTTGGGGTTCTTAAAAGCAAATTTTCTTTTGGTTTTCTAGAGCGTCTCTTGATCTTACAAAAAAAGTAAATATACCTTTCTACTGAGGACAAAGATGATATAATAATGACTGTCCAACTTTATGTTATAAATATCACTGTATAAATAAATCTGATTTGAATAGGTCTACGAGTCAGATGGAGAAGACACTCATTTTGGTAAACATCTCATATTGAAGCTGTAAAGACACTCTTTACTAAGTCCATGCCCAATAAATCCAAGTCTTTCTACCCGGTATACTTTAGTCTAAATGGTCTGTTTCCCCTGTCATTTTGGTGAACACTTTGGAGACAAAACTAGGTATCATGAAAAACCCCAAATTCCACTGCTACAACACCAAGAGATACTGACATGCAAGATTATCTTTATAAATGACGTACCGATGATTAACTAACCGCCATGTACATTAGCTTTAGGTTCTGAGCAACTTTTGCAACATTTCCCACTTGTTCCTCTGTGGAGCAGAGGAAGGAATGTAAGAAAAAGACTAATGAACTCTGGGTGCAGGTTTAGTGGTAAGAGAATTTGCCTAGTCTTTCTGAGAAACTTACCAAAAAAAAAAAAAAAACACAAAAAAACAGAAGTATTATTTAAGCTCTAAACACTAATATGCCAAACAATTTACATAAATCATACAATGGAGAAGGAATTTCTAGTCTTTTTTTTCCTGGTGAAAAAATGAAGTGCATTCATTTGATCACAGTCACACCATTATTTAGTATTATATCTAGGAATCCAGCTCTAAGATTGCAGTCTAGACATATCCAGGTCATTCTGGATTCCTTATTAGGCTTCTAGCTCTGGAGTCCCTCTGCCCAGGGGACAAATCCTAAGATTGCTAGCACTTAAAACTCTCCTAGTTATAGAAAGTAAATCACAAAGAGTGTCTCCTACTGTCAGAAGCCATTCAATAAATCGTCCTCAAAGCCTTCCCACAGAGGCTACCTGGGAAAACCCCAGTAAGACCTGAGTTCTAGCAGAAGCCATCAGTGAGTATAAACAACACAACTTTGCTTCTTTGCTACCGACCCTTGGCTCTGAGACTCAGCCTGTCATCAAGAGTGTCAACTTCAATGGATGGGCATGTGTCCCCAGGAACTGAGTTGAGGTCACACTTGTCTCACTCTGTCCTGCAAACAGATGTCTGGGTGACAAGTCTTAGTCACACATGGCGAACAGTGTTTCCAGCCAAATCAGGTGGGAAGTGCCATATCTTCTTTCTAAGCCTTTTTGGCCAGCCAGCTCATTCCCTAAGATAATCCTGCATCAGCTGGTTTTCTCCAGAATCTTTTACTTTTAACACAAAGCCTGCGTTTGGGTGATGTCTTGTTATTGGACAAGCAGAACTGAGTTTATTTCTGTAACTCACCAAAAACCCCATCTGGTTCTGTGTGTTTGAATGTGCCCCTTCAGAGTTCCCTCCCAAGGAGCAGGTAAAAACTGATGTAATGCAGAGTTCTAGTGGTGGCAAGAAGGAAAGCAGGTGATAGAGCAACCAATAAACAACAACCCAAGGGAATTGCTGTTTATTATTCACTTATCACATTAAGATGGAAAAACAGGGCTCGGAATATGGCCTAGTGGCAAGAAGCTCTCTGTTTGATTCCCCAGCACCACATATATGGAAAATGGCCAGAAGGAGCTCTGTGGCTCAGGTGGCAGAGTGCTAGCCTTGAGCGGGAAGAAGCCAGGGACAGTGCTCAGGCCCTGAGTCCAAGGCCCAGGACTGACCAAAAAAAAAGCAAGATGGAAAAACAAGGTCTGTAATAATCATCCCAGGGAATATACAGCAAACTCTTAAGGATAGCTTTCTCCCAGATGACAAGAGTTCAATCACTGGCCTACTTGAAGCATCATAAAAACAATAGTATCTCCTCTGGAAATAGAACTCAGTGTGGTCAATTTTCAACATTTTACCAAGTTTGTTATGAATCTTCCAAATTAAATTTAAGCTCCCCACATACACACAGCCAGTGTACTGGATTTTTTTGTATATTCAAAAGATGCTCTTTCCTGCCAGGTGTGATTTGTGAAGTCCTATACCTACCCTACCCACTGTCGGGGGAATTAACATCATCTCTATGGGGCAGGGGCAGCTGTGATTTCATTCCTGTGCTGGAAAAGTTCTTCCCTTGAATATCTTACTTCTGAGGTTTTTCTCAACTACTCAGGATGAAACACACAATGTCAAACATCCACGCTTTGTCTTCTCATCAAAAGCCTTCACGGAAAAATAATATATCTCAAAGATGTTCAAATACAAACACTAAATACAAATACAAATACTAAAAGCTTTTATGCTGTATAACCTGAAAATTGAAAAGTCTAAACTGTGCCTGAACTAGTTATCATGAGACAAAAACCAACCTCAAACTATAAGAAATTACAGGCAGTAGTCCTTTTTATCCCCAGTCCCAGGGCTTGGACTCAGGGTCTTGGGTGCTATCCCTGAGCCTCTCTGTGCTCAAGGCTAGCTTTCTACCACTTGAGCCACAGTGCCTTTTCCAGCTTTTTCTTAGTTTGTTGGAGATAAGATTCTCATAGACTTTGCTGACTAGGCTGGCTTTGAACTGCAATTCTCAGATCTCCACCTACTGAGTAGCCAGGATTACAGGCGTGAGCCAGCAGTGAACAGCAGCCGCAAAGTTTTTCACAGTCACCTGCAGCTTAATCATAACTGGGGCGTATGCTAAGGGCTGTGCTGTTGCCATCCCACTGCTGAGCAAACATCACACAGCTCACTCACACAAACTAAGCTGGCTATGACATCACTAGGTTACACAATCTTAGGGGTCCACTGTTATATTTGTGACCTGTCTTGGGTTGAAGTGTCATTATGAAGCACATGACTACATTGAAATGAGCTCTTCCATATGAGAGAAAAAGACTCATTTTCCATGCATAAGGATGAAAGAAACTAGAATGTTCATAAATACATTCACCATGTTTATCTAAAGAACTTCTTGAGATTCATGGGAGTTTTGATGCCTTATATAATATTGTATCCACTAAATGCCTTCCCCTGGCCATATTCCAAGAGCTTTTAAATTGTTAGGTCTACAGACAACAACCAAGGCTCAGAAGTCTCTGAATGAAGATTTAATGATTCGGGGGTGGGGGTTGGGGGTGCTCATTCACTACCCTTTCGTCTCTATCCTTCTAATACACACTGTCACTATGGTTTCTTATAACTACACAGAAAAATGGACAACATGGAAGAATATTTCTGGCAAGGTACTGAGAACAAAATAAAGAACTAATTTCCTTTAGTCTTCATTTTTACCTACAGGTCAGATCACTTGCGAATATAATAACCACAAAAAACTCTGCACTAATATAACATTAGACACCAGGGCTTCACAGCTATTCAGACCGTGTTCACCACGAACACTGAAGTTATTTAATAAAATTGAAGATGACTTTTCAATCCGGGATACTAAGAAATTTGTATATCCCCTTGCCAATATTTTTCATGGTGATTAGCTCTTTTTTCCCCCCTCACAGACACTGGTATGCTGCTTAAAATAATATTTGTGGCTTTACTCACCATCTGTCAAAGGAGACATGTTGATTTTCTTAAAGCAAGTTGGGTCTGCATTCTTTCTCTGTTACTGTTACAGGTAGACCTGACAGGCATATGATCTTTTGTTTGCAAATGCTCTCCTCTAGATGGAACCTAGTTAAGTTTCATTTTTTACCTGCTGGACAGTTGCACTCAGAAGGTGTTTCTCTTGTGATTCTCAGTGTAGCCATGTGTTTGTAGGATTCCTGTAGGAAAAGAAGATATATTAAGAGCTAGCAGTAGTATCCCAGTTCTGTGAGTTCTTCAGGGACTCTTCCTCTGTGGCTGTTAATAATGTTTGATAGCCTGCACAAACAGCATTTATGTAAGTGAATGGATCTTAGGCAATGCTAACAGTACTCAAGACATAATTTTGTTTTTAATTTAAAAATCAATTTAACATTGACATAGATTGATAGATTTGGGTAATACCTTTCTTCATTATTCAACTATCACCACCCGCTCCCTGCACAGCCAAGGCAAAACTCCGGCACTAACAATGCAGCTCATGGCAATGTGTGTCCTATCAATAACAGCCAATGTTGTAGACATACTTTATCACATTTGGGCTGCAACTACTGCATCTCTCCACTGGCAGAAAAACTACCCTCTCCCTACTGGAGTCTAAGTCATCTCTAAAGGAATCCCTTTCAATTCTCCATTCATCAATATCTGAGCACAACCTCTGTTAACTCTCCCCCTCCAAAAAAACAAAGGAAAACTTTTTTTTCCAATTTTTAAAACATTTAATATGAAAAGAATTCGGAGTTAAATGAATTTTTAAATCTATGGGCTTATTTCACTTTTAAGAGTGCTTACCATTCTCTATTGATAAGGCCTAACCTTATCAAATGAAAAACAGATGTGAGCATTACAATGAATATTCTCCATACAACTGAGAATGCTGACAGCCCAGACTCCACAAAACTAAACAGCCGGGCAAAGCCCCTACTGCCATTGCAACATGCAATCCTTAAGGAAGACAGAGGGAAGATCCTACACACAGACTTGGAGAGAAACCAAAGAAGGGACTTGAATAAATAGATACCACAGAGGCTCACACATCCCAAATCAACTGTATAACCAGTAAGGTTGGATGCTGTAGACTGACTGAACCTGTGCAAAATTCTATCCACATGCAACTCCCCCTCGAGCAAGGCCCAGCCTCACACACCTGAGCCAGAAGTCGCTCCACTCAAGTATTATGGTCTTCAGCTGATCCGCCTTCTTGGGCAGCAGGGGAATGGAGGGCGCCCCTTTAGCAGATTCTAGGGTGAGGATCCTCGCCTGAAGGTCGCTGGTTTTCACCCCAAGTTACAGACAAGAAATCACGGCCATCCCGGAGAAGAGGGTCGCCAGGGTGGTGCACGGGGGCATAGCGCAGGTGCAATGCTGCCTGGAGGGGCTGGGTTCTTCAGATCCAGCCTCTCGCCCTGCTCCCTTCCCCGCGGGCTTCTTCACCAGCATGGTAGGGGGGGTCCTCTGGCCACCTTCTACCTCCTGCCAAGACAAGTGGCCAGAGGAGAAGCGACAAGTCCTCCAAAGTTCAGTCCTGGCGGCTGCACAAGTAGTTGGCAGAGTAGGTGCCAGGCAGGCGCGGTGAGGGACCTGTATGGGGCTCAGCACGGGGACCCGCAGGCAAGGACCATCCTCAGCCTGTGGCTCTCCTCCCAGCTGGGAGAAAAACAAACAAAAATAATGCTCTCCTCTGCACTCCTCTGAGCTCCTCTGCTCTCCTCTTCTGCTCTACACTGCTCTCCTCCTCTGCTCTCCTTTTCGCCTCTCCTCATCCGCTCTCCGCCTCCTTTGCTCTCTTCCTCCTCTGCTCTCCTCCTCCTCTGCTCTCTTCCTCCTCAATTGGATGATAAACTTGGCTTAAGGTGTGTTAGGGAGATAGAAGCGTAAAGGTAGAAGAGGGAAATGGGTTTCAAATGTACCCTAAGTGCATCAAGTATTGAAAATGAGTACTTCATTTGTGGCTCTGCAACAATCTAACATGTCCTCGGACCCTTTTCGTGCCAATAAGATAGAGGAGAGTTGTGTGACAGATCTCTGGTCTTGCAGGCTTTAGGTTGTAACAGAAAGGAGAACTAGATGGTTCTGAATGTTTATTCAAGGTCCATCCACCCACTTCCTCACTTTCAGCCCTCCCATTATGTTCTTAAGCTTCAAGGAAATAAGTGTTTCTGTTCTCTCACCCGATCCACTCCATTCCCCCCATGTACGGTCCAGTGCCAGGTGCTAGCAAGATCAACAGGGAGCAAGGTGTGGGTACTGTTCATTGGGAGCTGCAGGCTTGCTGTGTTGGCTGGTCCCTCTGGAAGGAATGCTGGTGGCTCCCCTACCCTCTCCTCCTCGTGGGAGAGACCCCCATGACCTGCGTTTGCATTTGCCTCTGTGCTTATATAGCCTCTGTATTTACACCTGCCCATGCTAGGGCAAATAGGCTTCCCCTAGTTCTTAAGCAATGAGCCAGAGCTGTCCAGTCAACGGTGGTTTGGCAGCATTATGCTGCCTTTAGCCATTTGAGAACCCTATGAAATTGGTCATGGCCCCTTCCAGGATGTGCAGCCTACCAGAGTGCACAGGCATGAGGCAGAAATAGCAGGGCCTCCTCTTGAGCACAGACCCCTTTCCTCCCCCCTTGTTCCTTTGCTGGGGCTGGCAAGCCTCATAGGCAGGGTGGCCCAAAGAGCTAGGATGGCCAGCCAATGACAGGTAAGATCCCTCAGGGGGATGACCTAAGACAGGCGCTTTCTCGAGTAGGACATCCACCAGCTTATTAAACAGAAAAGGAGGAGATGTTGGGCGCACCGCCTGACCCCGACTGTGCACGCCCTGGAGGTGTGTGACTGTTGCACCACCTCCTGGGAGAGGGATCCTGGCTAACCCCGCCTGCCTTCGGGGCCCGGAACTGGAAGGCAGCTCTAGGCAGTAACCTGGGGGCGGTCCTGCTGGTAGTGACATAGACTCAGGCCGCCCCTTAGGGAAGTCCCATGGCCTTCCACCCTTGACGGACAGCTCCAACCGCCAATTGTAGCCCCTGACTAGGTAAGTTACACCCCTCCTCTTCCTGCTGCCATTGCCCATACTTAAGATGGGGTTCGCGCCAATAAACAGAGAGCGGTCTTGAACTCTGCCCAAGTCGACTGACCATCTAACTGTGGCATAAAGGTTGGGTTGGGCTGCGTGCGGGCGACTTGCTGCTTATTACCTATTCTGGGTTCACCATCGGCGGGGCGGGGCACGCCTCCTTGCCTCTCCTGCTGGTCAGGAGAGCGCCCGGGGTGCAGGGCCCCCTGCATCTGTCCATCCATCTGTCTGTCTATGTGTCTGTCTCCCTGTCCATCTGTCTGTCCATCTCTTGTGCGTCTGTCTGTCTCCCTGTCTGTCTCTATGTTGTCCTGTCTGTCCGTCTGTCTGTGTGTCTGCGCCTCCGTCTGTGTGTCCGCCCGTCCCTCCTTTTCCGTCTCCCAATCCACATGTTCGTCCCTCTGTCCGCCCCTCCATTCCTCCGACTGGACTGTGTCTCTCTGTCTGGGAGACGCTCCCAGCACCACCCAAGGAGGATTCAGCACCCAGCACCACCACCCAAGGAGGACTCAGCACTCAATACCACCACCCAGGAGGCCTCAGCACACAATACCACCACCCAGGAGGACTCAGCACCCAGCACCACCACCCAAGGAGGACTCAGGTCTGTCTGTCTGTCTGTGCATGGCACCTGCACCCCCGAGGCCCCAAGGCCTGTCCTCACCGGGGTGCCGCCTTGGCTTCCCCATCCCCAAGAAAGGAGAATGAGATGCCCAGGAGCCAGGAAACCCCCAGGAGAAGCGAGAAAGGGGAAGCGGCATCCACTCCCTGTCCGGAGTCCAGAAACGTCAGGACCCAGCCGCCCCAAGCTCCCCAGGACACCCACCCGGGGGTCCACACCTGACAGCCCAAACCCACGGAACTGAGACAGGCACCCTGGCTTCCCCACACCCGACCCGATGTGCCAATGGCCTGCAGTGAGTGTGAAAGCCCAGGGACCACCAGGGAGGAGAGGGAGGGGGAAGGAGAGAGGGATGAGATCAAGCACCCATCCCCCACCCACCCACCCAACAGCCACCCACCCACCCACCCACCCAATTATCCACCCACCCACCCATCCACCCACCCACCCACCCACCCAACCCATCCACCCACCCACCCATCCATCCACCCACCCACCCACCCACCCAACCATCCACCCACCCACCCATCCATCCACCCACCCATCTACCCACCCAACATTCATCCACCCACCCATCCACCGATCCACCCAATCATCCACCCACCCACCCACCCACCCACCCATCCCCATTGCTCTCTCCACAGTGCTCTCCGGTTCCAGGCCTCCTGCCCCGATCCTCCCCTGGTCTGCAGCCTCCATCTTCCTCGCCCTCCTCCTCCTCCTCCTCCTCCTCGTCCTCATGGCTGAAGCTCATCCGGGTAACTCACCTCCTTTCTGGGTCCTCCATCAGCCCAAGGGAGGATTCGAACTCAGTACCCTTGTATGGGTGATCCTGACTTCTCACCTTTGTTCCTCGTGACCCCCCCAACCCAACCAGAGACTCCCACACCATCTTCTGGAAGCTTCCCCGCGCCCTCCTGACCCCTGAGACCCCCCCAACCTTGGGCCCTGCGACCCCTGACCCTGCACCTGACCTGGGCCTGACCTTCGACTCCAGGAGCCACAGGCTAAGCTTGCGCTGTGTGGCCACCATCACAGAGGCCCGGTGCATCGTTGTGAACCCGAACAAGGGGTCGGTCACACTGCTGGACAGTTGGGGCAATCGAGGCACGACGGAGACACCAGGCCCCCACCCTGGGAGGCCAATGGTGGGGGCTGTGGGGTAAACTGAGGCAGGGGTGGGCTGGCCCACATTCCCTGGTGTTCCGGGGGCTAAGTTGAGGCATGGATGTACGAATGGATCTCCCAGGTGTTCCGGTTTATGTCAAGGCACCCACCCCCCCGCTCTCCAAGGTCCCCGTCGGACAATGTAGCTGCGAATTCTGGGATCTCCTGTGGTACCAGGGAGTCGAGTTCGAGGTTACACTCACTGTGGCCAGGAGGCCCCTGACCAAAGGCCTGGGGTTCACAAACCCGGGTGAGGCCCTGAGTTTCCGGGTGGGGGGGGGATCGAGGGTCAGGGGTCACAGGTCATATGTTGAAGGTTCAGGGGTCATTGGGTTGAAAGTTCAGGAATCATGGGGTTGAACTGGTCAGGGGTCATGGGTTGACGGGTCAGGGGACATGGTGTTGAAGGGTCAGGGGTTTTGGGGTTGAAGGGTCAGAGGTCGTGGGGTTGAAGGGTCAGGGGTAAGTCTCCCCACAGGCCCTCCACCCTCCACCCCCCCCGCCATGTCGTTTCCCGAGGCCTTGTGTGTTATGTCTTCGAGGCCCAGGCCCTGAACTGCTCGTGGGCACTGGGGCCGCAGGCACCGCGGGGGACACAGTATTCCTTCAGGATCCGGACTCCAGGTGGGGCCACCCCTGCCGGTTTCAATGCCCCCTCCGCACCATTGTTGGTTTCTAATGTTCCCCGCTCACCCCGCCATTGTCAGTTTCTAATGCCTTTCTTTGGCATTGTCAGTTTGTAATGCCACCTCTGTTGGCCATTGTCGGTTTCTAACGTTCCACCCTTCGGTCATTGTAAGTTTCTAATGCCCCACCACTCCCAAGGACCTGCCTGTAACATGAGTGCTGGCTGACATGTGCCACTCCGGCCTCCAGGTGGGCTGCATCCTCCCCGATCTTGCCGGCCTCTGGGCCCAGACCTACGCCCTGGTCACCGGCTCGAGCCCCGCTGGCCCCGTCCAGTTCCTGGACGCCTGGCTCTATGCCCTTGAAAATGGTGAGGGTGGTTTCCAGTACCCCCTGGACCACCCAGGGCGGTTTCAAGTATCCCAGAGACCACCAAGGGCAGTTTAAAGTGTCCCCAAGAACACCGAGGGCGGATTTGTGTCCTCGAGTCCACCGAGAGTGGTTTCAAGTATCCCCACGAGCACTTTGGTGCATGGAGGGCAGTTTCAGGTATCCCCAAGACCACCTAGGGCGATTTCAAGGGTTCCCCATGACCCCCAATAGCAGCTTCAAGTTTTGCCAGGATCATCCAGGGCGGTTTTAAGTGTCCCCGAGACCGCTGAGGGCGGTTTCAAGTGTCCACATGAGCACCTTGGTGGATGGAGGGCGGTTTCCACTGTCCCCATGAGCATCCAGGGCGGTTTTGAGTGTCCCCCAAGACCCACAAGGGCAGTTTCAAGTATCCCTGGCACCACCGAGGGCGGTTTCGAGCCCCCCCACCCCACCCGGTGTCCATTCATCTGTGGCAGTTTTCAGAACACTTTGACCCCCTGTGAAACGTGAGCATCGCCTGCGGCCCCCGGGGCTGGCAGGTATGGTGGGAGCCACACAGGACCTGGAGGCAGTGGAGCAAGCACGACTTCCGGTACCAGCTGGCCCTGTGCATGGGAGTACTCAGTGCAACACCCGGGAGTACTCGGTCCAGCACTGGCGGGGAGTATTTAGTCCAGAAACGGTCAGGAGGGGGTGGGGTTCCGGATTGGTGTGGGATGGGAGTACTCAGTCCAGCACCGGGGAGGGATGGGAGTACTCAGTGCAGCACCCGGGAGTACTCAGTCCAGCACCAGGGAGTACTGGTTGTAGCACCCTGGACTACTCAGTCCAGTATTGGTTGGGAGAGGTGGGTTTCAGGATTAGTGTGAAATGGGAGTACTCAGCCCAGCACTGGGGAGTACTCCACACAGCACGTGGGAGTACTAAGCACATCACCCAGAAGTACACGGTCCAGCACCCTGCCCCGCAGTCAGTGCTGACTGAGGCCTGTGCTCTGTTCTTTTAGCATGGTGGCCAGCTGGTCTCCCAGGACTCCCCGGTGAGTGCTCCTGGAACCGCCCCGTGCCTCAGTTTACCCCTGCCCCATGGCGAGTCTCCCCCCACATTGAGGTCTTGGGAGGCTCAGACAACACCTACGCCCTGCCAGGCCTTGAACCCGGGCCTCACCGGGCCTGTGCATCTGGGCCAGGGAAGCCCGCACCCTGACCTAGGGCTCCTGGAGCAACACGGTGGAGTTTGGGGAGCAGAGGGCGGTTTCAACTGTCCCCAGGGAGGTTTCAGGTGTCCCCAGGAGTAGAGATTCTGGGTGGGGGGTGGTTTCAAGTGTCCCCAGGACCATTTTGGGCCTGTGGGTGGATGGAGGGCGGTTTCAAGTGTCCCCGGGGGAAGGGGTCTGGGGCGGTTCGTTTCAAGTGTCTCCAGGGTGGGGAGGGATCTGTGGTGGGTGGTTTCAAGTGTACCCAGGGCGGTTTCAAGTGTCCCAAGGGTGTTTTCTAGTATCCCAATGGGGAGGGGCTCTTGGGGGGGGTGGTTTCAAGTGTAACCAGGACCACCTTGGGCCTGTGGGTGGATGGAGGGCGGTTTCAAGTGTCCCCGGGTTGGAGTGGTTCTGTAGGGGGCGGTTTTAAGCGTCACCAAGGCAACCCTGGGCCTGAGGGTGGATGGAGGGCAGTTTCAAGTGTCCCCAAGGGGAGGGGGTCTGGGTGAGGGTCAGTTTCAAGTGTCCCATGATGGAGGCAGTTCTTTAGGGGGTGGTTTCAAGTGTCTCCAAGGCAACCCTCGGCGTGTGCATCGATGGAGGGCGGTATCCAGTGTCCCCACGAAAACCTTGGGCCTGTGAGTGGATGTAGGGCAGTTTTGAGTGTCCCCACGGCGTTTCAAGTGTCCCCGGGGGAATGGGGATCTGGGTGGGGGGGTGTTTTCAAGTGTCCCCAAGACCATTCTGGGCCTCTGGGTGGATAGGTGGCGATTTCAAGTGTCCTCAGAGGCCTCACGTGTGGGGGAGCCTTTGCGGGTGGAGTCCTGTGGGGAGGGGTGGGGCAGGGAGCTGAAGGTCACGTGGCCCTCCCTCCCCACTTCATGTGACCCCTCCCCCTCCCATCCCTTCCTCCCCTCGTGTGTGCACACCCACACGGTCGGAGGTTTCAAGGGTCCCCGCCGGGCCATCCATGCTGCACCTGCTGCTTCGGCGGCACTGGGGTCGCTGGGCCTGGGCTGGGGCTGTCAGAGGTGAGCGGGAATCTGAACCCGGGGCCCCCAGGGTTGGGGGGGGGGAACGCAACACATTGTGGGCCATGCGGGAGGCCGGGATTCGAGCCCACATCCACCCGTCCGTCCGTCTGCCCTGCAGGCTCCTGAGCGCCCGCGTTCCCTGTGTCAGCGACAAGTTGACTGGTGAAGATGGACAGACGGACGGACGGAGGGACAGAGGGACATGGGGGGCTGGGGGGTTGGGCGCTGACAGACAGACAGCGATGGGAATCGAGACACAGACAGACATGAAGACAGACGGACGGACAGACAGGGAGACAGGGAGATGGACGGACAGATGAACAGACAGACAGACAGACTGGGAGACAGATGGACAGACCTGGAGACAGACAAACAAGCATGGACAAGAGACAGGCAGACAGATGGACAAACAGACATGGAGACAGACAGACAGGGAGACGGACAGACAGACACACAGCAGACAGATGGACAGACAGACAGACAGGGACACAAATGAGCAGGACAGACAGACAGGTGGACTTGGAGACAGACAGACAGAACTGGAGACAGACAGATGACAAAAAGGCACAGATGGACGGATGGACAGATGGACATCATGGAGACAGATAGACAACAGAGGGAGACGGCAGACAGATGAGCACACAGTGAGACACACAGGGAGACAGACAGTCATGGACAGATGGACCTGGAGACAGACGGACAAACACACTGAGCAGATGGTCAGACAGACAGACGGAGAAACGGAGACAGACAGACGGACAGATGGATGGACAGATGGACAGATGAGCAGACGGGCAGACAGACATGGAGACAGACGGACAGATGGACAAGTGGATGGACAGACAAAGAGATGGACGGATGGACACACGGATAGCCGGACAGCCGTGCACCTCCCCCTGTCCTCCGCTGGGAGGAGGATGAGAAGGAGGAGGAGGAGGAGGAGGAGGAGGAGGAGGAGGAGGAGGAGGAGGAGGAGGAGGAGGAGGTGGAGGCGGAGCCATGGCCCGTGGTGGAGCTGAGCCTGCAGCCTGGGCCCTGATCATGTCGCCACCGGGGTCACCCCAGCCCCCCCCCCCGCATGCACACACGTACCCAGGGTTAGGGTACTGAGTCCTCCTGCGTGGGTGCTGGGTGCTCAGTCCTTCTCCCATGCCTCCACACAAGGTGCTGGGTGCTCAGTCATCCTGTGTGGATGCTGGGTGCTCAGTCATCCTGTGTGGGTGCTGGGTGCTCAGTCCTCCCCCGGCATCTCCACACAAGATGCTGGGTGCTCAGTCCCCCCTGGCGTCTCCACACAAGGTGCTGGGTGCTCAGTCCTCCTTTGTTAGTGCTGGGTGCTCAGTCCACCCCCGGTGTCTGCATATGAGGTGCTGGGTGCTCAGTGCTCCCGTGCCTCCACACAAAGTGCTGGGTGCTCAGTCTTCTCATGTGGGTGCTGGGCAGTTAGTCCTGTGTCCCACACGAGGGCCTGGGTGCTCAGTCCTCCTCCCATGAATCCACAGGAGGCACTGGGCGCTCAGTTCTCCTCCCGTTCCTCCACACGAGGTGCTGGGTGCTCAGTCCTCCTGTGTGTGTGCTAGGCGCTCAGTCCTCCTCCCGTGCCTCCGTGAGGGGTGCTGGGTGCTTGGTAGCTCTCTGGGCCGCAGAGACTGGCTCACTGTCTGTCGCTCCGGCTGCCCACAGGGGAAGGGAGAGACGGACAGACGGGTGGACACAGAGACAGGGAGGGAGACACACAGACAGGAACAGGCACTGACACAGACAGACAGACAGACGGGGTGACACAGACTGAGACAAACAGACAGACAGACGGTTAGACCGGGTGTTGGACAGTCAGGCAGCTAGAGAGACACAGACAGATGGACAGGGAGATGGACAGACAGACAGACAGACAGACAGACAGGGAGACAGACGGATGGACGGACAGATGGACAGACGGAAAGACAGACAGGGAAACGGAAAAATGGACAAACAGACATAGATGGACGGATGGACAGGGAGACTGACAGACGGACAGATGGACAGACAGATGGATGAAAAGACACAGACGGAAAGACAGAGACACAGACGGACGAACAGGGAGGACAGATGGACAAATAGGGAGACAGGGAGAGAGAGACAGATGGACAGACAGACGGACAGACAGACAGATGGACAGAGAGGGAGACGGACACACAGACGGATACACAGGCAGTGTGACAGACACAGAGACAGATGGACGGCAGACAGACGGATGGACAGACAGACGGACAGATGGACGAACAGGGAGACAGATGGACAGACAGACATGCAGTGAGAGACAGACGGACAGACAGATGGGCAGACGGACAGACAGACAGACAAGGAGACAGACGGATGGACGGACAGACAGGGACCAATGAACGTAGACAGATGGACGGACGCACAGAGCGACAGGCGCACAGGGTCCCAGGCCTGGGGACAGACAGACGGACAGACGGATGGGCAGGGAAACCGAGGCAGACAGACAGACGGGTGGACACAGGGACAACTGAGAGACGGACAGACGGACACACGGACAGGCAAGGGGCCTAGGGGAGGGCGGGGAGGAGGGGGACTGGGGCTCAAATCACGGCCCGGCACCCAGCCACCCGGCACCCAGCTACTCAGCACCCAGCACCCATTACCCAGCCATCCAGGTTCTCAGCCCTCAGCACCCAGGTACTCAGCACCCCAACCCCCACTACCCAGGCAGCACTCACCTACTCAACACCCAGTACTGAGCACCCAGGTGCTCAACCCTCAGTGCCCTCAGCACCCAGCGAACCAGTACCCAGCACCCAGCCACCCACTACCCAGCTACCCAGCAACCAGCCACCCACACAGCTACCCAGCTACCAAGTACCCAGCCACCCAGCACCTAACCCCCCAGCACCCAATACCAACACCCAGCCAATCAGCATCCAGTCCCCAGCTACTCAGCACCCAGCCACCCAGCACCCAGTACTCAGCATCCCAGCCAGCCAGTACCCAGCTACCCAGTACCCAGCACCCAGCCACCCAGCACCCAGCTACTCAGCACCCAGATGCCAGCCTTCAGCATGCAGCTACTCAGCACCTAGCCCCCATTACCCATCATGCAACTACTAAGCACCCAACCAGTACCCAGCACCCAGCGACTCAGTACCTAGCCACCCAGCACCCAGTACCCAGCACCCAGCTATTCACCACCCATGTACCCAGCACCAAGTACCCAGCAACCCAGCACTCAGCTACTCAGCACCCAGTATCCAGTTATTTGGACCTCAGCATCCAGCTAGTCAGCACCCAGCCACCCAGCTACTCAACCCAGTACCTAGGACCCAGCCGCCAACCACCCAGCACCCAGTACCTAGTACCTAGCCAATCAGCGTCCAGTACCCAGCTACTCAGCACCCAGCCACTCAGCTACCCAGCTACCCAGCACCTAATCCAGCACCTGGTACCCAGCCAACCAGCACCCAGCACCAGGACACAACCACTCAGCACCCATCACCCAGTACCCAGCACCCAGCCAACCAGCCCCCAGCACCCAGCTACTCAGCACCCAGACACCCAGCACCCAGCTACCCAGCACCCAGTACCCAGCTACTCAGCACCCAGCCACCCAGCTACCCAGCTACCCAGCACCTAATCCAGCACCTAGTACCCAGCCACCCAGCACCAGGACACAACTACTCAGCACCCATCACCCAGTACCCAGCACCCAGCCAACCAGCCCCCAGCACCCAGCTACACAGCACCCATCCACCCAGTACCCAGTACCCAGCTACCCAGCACCCAGTACCCAGTACCCAGAACCCAGCCACCCAGCTAGCCAGCACCCAGTACCCAGCTACTGAGCACCCAGTTCCCAGAACCCTGCTACTCAGACCCCAGGCACCTAGTACCTAGCACCCAGCACCCATCTAACCAGTACACAGCACCCAACTACTCAGACCACACCATCTAGCTACTCAACACCCAGCTACCAAGCACCCAGTTACCCAGCACCCAACCACTCAGCACCCAGTACCTAGCACCCAGACACCCAGTAACCAGCCCCTAGCCACCCAGCACCCAGTACCCAGCACCCAGCTACCTAGTATTTAGCACTCAGCACCCAGCACCCCCAGCTTGCAAATTGCACACCCGTGTATCATTTTACCCTGTTTTGACTCCACTGCCTCTGTCCTGCCTGTCCGCTCTGCCCCACCCGGCCCCCCATCCATCGCCCATCCTGCTCTGGCCTGAGCCTTCCTGTGCCCCAAGCAGAAACAACAGGAAACCGCCAGGGTGGGGCGGGGCTGGCCAAGGAAAGCAAAGATTTATCATTTCAACTTCACATCTGAGTAGGTCATTAAGAATGGGTAGCCATTTGACAGGCAGATACCAATGGGGAAGATTCCAGGAAGAAGAGACAGAGACAGGAACACAGAAAGAGAACAACTCTCTAGAAACCAGGAATTCCTGCTGCTGAATGCCATAAGCATTGTGAAAATTAAAAAGAAGCTGGGGTCAATTTGGGCTCCATCATAAGGCAGTGGAAAAGAGGTATTTAAGCATAAGATCTACATTTTAGAAGTGTCCCAATGTGCAGGGTGCTGGTGGCTCATGCCTGTCTGTCATCCTAGCTACTCAGAAGGCTGACCTTTGAGGATCATGGTTGAATGCCAGTGAAGACAAGAATGTCTGTTAAAGAGTCTCATCTCCAATTAACTACAAACAAAAACAAAAACAAAAACCTGGAAGAGGCACTGTGGCTCAAAGAGACAGAGGACTAGCCTTGAAAGGAAAGGAAGAAGGGCTGGGAATATGGCCTAGTGGTAGAGTGTTGCCTTGTATACATGAAGCCATAGGGTTCAATTCCTCACCACCACATATAGCAAAAAGCAGGAAGTGGAGCAATGGCTCAAGTGGTAGTGTACTAGCCTTGAGCAAAACAAAACAAAAAGCCTGGGACAGTGCTCAGGACCTGAGTCCAGGACTGGCAATGAAGGAAGGAAGGAAGGAAGGAAGGAAGGTAGAAAAGAAAGAGAGGAAGAAAGAAAGAGAGAAAGGAAGATAGTGAGTGAACTCAGGGTCAGCACCTGCATTCATGCCCCACAAACAATAACAACAACAAAGAATCCACAAAATGCTAGTTTTCCAATAAAAGATTAAAAATTTGTTAGAAATATGTTGCTAACTTATTAAAAAAAGACCCTAACACTTCAATTTTTAAATTTAGCTCAAATGAGCAAAGCATCAGACAGAACTTCATATGGTCCTATTTAAAAGGATCACATTGGCACTGAACTACATTGAGTTCCTACATCATCATCAGTATAGAGAAAATGAGTCTAACCTTACATTTCTTGTTTTTCAGAAAATGGAAAATGCTGAACTCTCATATAATTATTACTTCTAAATAGGCATAATTAGTTGGTTGAGAGCAATCATGATAGACCTAGTAGTTTTCAATGTTATCAAAAGTTCTAAAGGCCATCTTTGATCAGGAATCTTATTTTAGAATAATCCTCACAGCTACCATGTGCCAGCAAAAAACTCAGCCTTATAATTAGAAAGAGACCAGCACCTCCACTTGGAGTAGCCAGCAGCCTCTCAATGTGTTTTCCTTTTTTAAAAAAAAATATATGTAATTACTTATTTATTGTCAAAGTGATATACAGAGGGGTCACAGATCCATACATTAAGCCATGTTTTCTTATACGCAAATTATGATTTCAATACATACCCGATCTAATATTCAGGATGTTTTAGGAATGAAATGAGATAATTAATGTAAGATCAATTACCAACAATTTTTGAAAGCCGAGCTATATGAAAGCTCAAACCTCATTGTTGGATCCTCAGAATTCATAGCATCTAGGACCATGCAACTCATTGTGTTTTACATCACACTTCTTCATATACATATGGGACCATCATATTATATTTCATTGTCCTTTCAAGGGTTCTACTCATTTATTTTTTTAAAGAAAATCTCAATACCAAAATGTGCACTCTAGTTCTCTAATTCTCTAAGAATAATGTAGTTTGCTGCATACAAACTACTGTCATTATGTATTTCTAAGCCATGTACATTGAACATAACAAAATGTGTTAAAATTAAAACACATGATTTAGCCAGGCACCTGGGGCTCATACCGGTAAACCTGGATACTCAGCAAGCTGAGATGCAGAGGGTCAGGGTTCAAAGTCAGCCCATTCAGTAAAGTCCAAAAGACTCCATCTCCAATTAACCAGTGAAATGCTGGGCTACATGTGTAAGTGGCAGAATACCAGCTGAGTGGGCATACATGCCAGGATGAAGCCTTGAATTCAAACCTTGTTACTACAGGTGGTGGGAGAGGAGAGGAGAGAAAAGGGGAGGACAGGGGAGAGGAGTGGAGGGGAGGAGAGGGGAAGGGAGGGGAGGACAGGAGAGGAGAGGAGAGGAGAGGAGAGAGAGCACAATACATGGTTTAATAAGATTCTAATAGTTCAATACCTATTTTTGTAGCTTTAGACTGGTTCACAGAAGGAAAAGATATTTCACAAGTGAATGAACAATTATGGAAAGCAAATTGCTGTCTTCCACATAATAAACACATAAACAATCTTCCAAGTAATGTTTTACATCTACATAACTGATTAACTAGAAAATATGCCAAAATACTTGAATTAGGAAAAGCAGTTCATCACTTAAAATATTGTAATTTATCTTTACAATCAGTTTGTAAAAACAACAACAACAAAAACAAAAAAGTAGCTGCTAAGTGCCAGTGGCTCTCACCTGTAATCCTAACTTCTCAGAAGCTTATGAGCTGAGACTCACAGCTCAAATCCATCCAGGCAGGAAAGTCTATGAGACTCATCTCCAAATAACTACCAAAAAAAGCTGGAAGTGGACCTGTGGTTCAAATGATAGTCTGCTAGCCTTCAGCACAAGAACAGCACCCAAGCCCTGAGTTCAAGCCTCAGGACTGGCATAATGAACAATCATAAATAGACCCAACATATTCGACTAGCTGGCTTAGCGGCAGAGTGCTCGCCTAGCATGCATGAAGCCCTGGGTTCCATTCGTCCCCACCACATAAACAGAAAAAGGTGGAAGTAGTGCTGTGTATGTGTGTGTGAATAAAAGCAGCTCAGGGACAATGCTCAAGCCCTGAGTTCAAGCCTCAGAACTGGCAAAATAAAAACAACATTAAATTAAGTATATAACCCTCCTGGTAATACTAATGAGAAATCATTAGTCCAAGGCCCAGGACTGGCCAAAAAAAAAAAAAAAAAAAAGAACCTAAATGCTTACATACAGTACTTAGAAATTTTCTAAGCACTATCTGCTGTGTATCTGTTTTCTAATACTGTACAGTAATATGGTAATACTATCATGACATTATAGCTGATTAATATACTGTATGAAGTTTTTAGTAAGTGCCACCACAGTAACAGCAGCTAACTGAGTATTACCACAAGTAATTGAGACCATGAGTGACAGGTGGTTGAACTTCTCTTTGTGTTTAAAAAACAAAATGAGTTTTCACACAAAAGGAGAAGGGATGGACTCACGGGAGGGGCCCAGAGAAGGTGATATCTACCAACTTTTTCGAAGTGACTATGTAAGGAAATAAAAACATAGTCCTCTACTTTGAGAATTGTACTCAAGTCAAAAGTCCCTTCTGGTGGCCACCCATCTTGAAAGTGAGCCACTCAGAAGAGCAGAGCGTCACCCACTTTCCTTTCTTGATCTCTACACTATTATTGTGAGTAACTTCCTTCCAGTGGGCTAAAGTCAAGTCCACGGGAGTGGAAGGGACGTTGCCCATGCCTATCAGTCTTGTCAGTTGTGCAGTCCACAAAATAACAAGAGGTAAAACAATTCCAATAAAACAGAAGAAACAATACACACAGGCCTGATATTTAAAAGACTGACAAAATGGAGATCTCCTAAGCTGATCCGCTGGCTCCTGTGAAGAAGCAAAAGTAGCAGACCCAAGAACAAGGTGGGCAGGTTGAGCCTCCGTTAGGAGGCCCTCCTGGTCAGTTCCTGCCAAAAAGCGAACTGACTTGCACCATACAAGAAAGGCGAGGTTGGACAATCACGATGGGCACCCCACCACCTTGGGACCAAGAGGAGGAAGAAGAGGCGAGGGATTCTGGCACACAGGCCTGCCCCGCTCTCTGCTTGCAGCTCCATGCTTCTTGGTGTAGACCTGACCAGTAATGAATGCCTTCCCAGGTTGGGGCACTACTGGGGGCCTAATCCTGTGGTCCTGTTGCATTCCCATTTCTCCCTTGATTTCTTTCCCCCAAAGTTTGTTGCTACCCAGGTCACCCAAGCTGCATGGTTGAGGGAACGGGATACTAGTGAGGACAGCAGCTAGAGGCACAAGTGCCAATGGACTGGCCAGTAAGCAGCGCTGGGCTCCTTAGCCACGCCCACCACAAGAATATCACCCTTGACTTGAGCAAGTAGGACAGTCCCCGGAAACCCGTTAGCACCTTCCAAGCCACTGTGTACTGGGTGCGCTCGAATGTGCATATGTGTGCCCGTGCTTGCTTACATGCGTGTGTGTTTGTTCCTGATGCTGTACATGGGTGTGCTTACTAAGCCAAAGTCTGTGTATGTGTAAATAGGTATGTGGATGTAGATCCAGGAGGACCCGGCACAGTGTGTTATGAGTGAGCATGTGGAGGTGGCGGGAAGGGAGAAAGAGAAAGAGAGAGAGAGAGTCATCTCGCCTATGAGGAATTCTTTGTTCATGTGCGGTTGTATGAGTGTGTCATGTATGAGGTTGGACATAGGGCGTTCCAATTGTGTGCATGTTTACTTGCTTATTTGAAGTTCCCAGACACCAATCATTTGGCAAAGTCTCCCCTTTTGTGCTGTCCTCTGCACAAAGGTCTCCGGACTTGAGGCCCGGGATACCTAGCTGCCTTTGCTCTTGGAGATCTGCATGACAGTGACAATGACGCCTATGAATACTGTTGCTGGGTGCTAGTGTGCCTTGGTCGAGGCAGGGAAGGGTCAGATATCACTTTCCCTAGTGTCTTAGCAGAGCTTCCTGAAGGAGCCTTAAAAATATGGCTGTGAGCCACGGGCACCAGGATTGCCAGCTCCTGCCTCTAGCCAGTATAATCCTTGGCTGCTCAATAGCAGGAAGTAGCAGGCAGGGATCTGGGCCAGAGAGGCCAAGGCAAGCGGGAAGACAAGAGTTAAGCAGACACTAGCGCAGAAAGGAGATGCCCAGATTCGCTGACCTGCTAACCTTGTATCTCCCTTATGCTCTGAGCAAGAGAGATGAGGTTGATGGTGAGAGAGGTGGCGGATCCATACACCAGCCACTTCCAGGACTGGCAAGGGCAGAGGCGGTGGGGAGCTGTGTCACACGGGTTCAACCAGGATGTGGGAAGATGGAGCAGGAGGGGAGGTGGAAAGTGTATTTGCCTAGGACCCTGGCCCAAGCCGTTCCCAGCAGAATGGTCAGGGGAGGGATGTGCGGCTCTACACATCCTGTGCATCCCCGAAGGCCTGTGAGAACTAGTGAGAACTTACAGCAAACCCCCAAGGGGCCCTGTGCCCTTTTTGCTATGGCAACTCCAGTTGGAACACTGGCTCAAGTCAGCAGGAGGCGCCTAGTACCTGGCCATGTCACAGAGCTCCAAACCATATGGGCACTGCCCAGAGGCTTCCCAGCACCCCAGGTGCAAATGCACTGTTAGTGAGGCACCAGGAGGCCCTGCTGGCCTGTGAGCACCAACTGCCTACCTCTAAGCAGCCTCACTACCCCTCCCTTAAGGCTGTTCCTGTTGGAATGCAAATGAAAGCACACATCAACAAAGTGGGCAAGGAATGGAGAAACAAAACATCCGGCCACCCCCTGGAGGCTTTTCTGCATAGTGGGTCGCATATGTGCAGTCCTTCCTGCTCAGAAAAACACAGGGCTGCTGCCTAGCAAGCCAGGCAAGGTCTTCAGGTGGTCTTGGCCAAGGGGGCAGAGGCCGTTTCCAGACCAATCGGATGTCAGTCATAAAACCAGAAGGCAGGAAAGGAGTGCCGCTTCCCTCCTACCTTTGTCACAAACCTCCTGTGCACAGAAAAGGAGCAGAGGGGCTTGGGCACAGAGCAGGCAGACAACAGATTAGATAAATGGGGATTGGTGTTCACCAGAGGACTGAGAGATCCCAGGTGTGCAGAGGGTGAGAGCAGAGGGAGATTTGGAGAAGATAAGAAGGGCTAGGCCAGGGTGAGGCAGTTGTAATTTCCCCAGAAGAAGTGAAGAGGTGCATGGGGAGGTGTGCAGCCTGTGAACCTCAAGAGGAGGAGGGGGAAATTGGGAAGCAGAGGCAGAGGCAAAGAGGCAGTGACGCAGAGGCATGTGTGAGTTGAAAGCAGTCCAGAGCAGCAAGGCAGGGACAGGAGGGCTAGGAGAGAGAACTCGGAGGGAGTTATCAGCAAAGGAGGTATGTGTGCAGGGGACAAGCCTCAGGAACTCAGCTGCAGATGGCAGGTGGTGGCTAGGAAGGCCAGGTTGGGCGCCCCACCACCCTGGGACCAAGTAGAAGGGAGAAGAGGCAAGGGAATCTGGGGCACAGCCCTGCCCCATTCTCTGCGTGCAGCGCTGTGCTTTAGGGTGTAGACCTGAGGGGTAACGAATGCCATCCTTGGTTGGGGCACTACTGGGGCGTAATCATGCGGTCCTGTTACATTGACATTTCTGCCTTGATTGCTTTCCCGAAGAGTTTGTTGCTACCCAGGTCTCCGAAGCTGCATGGTTCAGGGAATGGGAGACTGGTGAGGACAGCAGGGGGAGGCCCAAGTGCCAATGGACTGTCCAGTAAGCAGCTCTGGGCTCCTTAGCCACGCCCACCACGAGAACAACACCCTGGACTTGAGCAAGTAGGACACAGTCCTCGAAAACCCCTTAGCACCTTCCAAGCCACTGTGTACTGGGTGCGCTCACGTGTGCGTGTGTGTGCCCCTGCTTGCCTACATGCGTGTGTTCCTGATGCTGTACAAGAGTGTGCTTCCTAAGCCTAAGTCTGCATATGTGCAAATAGGTATGTGGATGTAGATCCAGGAGGACCCGGCACAGTGTGTTATAGTGAGCATGTGGGGGTGGCGGGGAGGAAGAGAGAGAAAGAGAGAGAGAGAGAGTCGGCTCGCCTGTGAGGAAATTTTTGTTCATGTGCGGTTGCATGAGTGTGTCAGGTATGTGGTTGGACAGAGGGAGTTCAAAGTGTTTACATGTTACATGTTTTTTGAAGTTCCCGGAAACCAATCATATGGCGAAGGCTCCCCACTTGTGCTGTCCTCTACACAAAGGTCTCCGTACTTGATGCCAAGCTGCCTCTGCTCTTGGAGATCTGCATGACAGTGATGATGCTGCCTATGAATATCATTGCTGGGTGCTAGTGTGCCTTGGTCACGGCAGGGAAGGGTCAGATATCCCTTTCCCTGGTGTCTTAGCAGAGCTTCCTGAAGGAGCCTAAAACATATGGCTGTGAGCCACGGGCACCAGGATTGCCAGCTCCTGCCTCTAGCCAGTATAATCCTTGGCTGCTCAATAGCAGGAAGTAGCAGGCAGGGATCTGGGCCAGAGAGGCCAAGGCAAGCGGGAAGACAAGAGTTAAGCAGACCCTAGCGCAGAAAGGAGATGCCCAGATTCGCTGACCTGCTAACCTTGTATCTCCCTTATGCTCTGAGCAAGAGAGATGAGGTTGATTGTGAGAGAGGTGGCGGATCCATACACCAGCCACTTCCAGGACTGGCAAGGGCAGAGGCGGTGGGGAGCTGTGTCACACGGGTTCAACCAGGATGTGGGAAGATGGAGCAGGAGGGGAGGTGGAAAGTGTATTTGCCTAGGACCCTGGCCCAAGCCGTTCCCAGCAGAATGGTCAGGGGAGGGATGTGCGGCTCTACACATCCTGTGCATCCCCGAAGGCCTGTGAGAACTAGTGAGAACTTACAGCAAACCCCCAAGGGGCCCTGTGCCCTTTTTGCTATGGCAACTCCAGTTGGAACACTGGCTCAAGTCAGCAGGAGGCGCCTAGTACCTGGCCATGTCACAGAGCTCCAAACCATATGGGCACTGCCCAGAGGCTTCCCAGCACCCCAGGTGCAAATGCACTGTTAGTGAGGCACCAGGAGGCCCTGCTGGCCTGTGAGCACCAACTGCCTACCTCTAAGCAGCCTCACTATCCCTCCCTTAAGGCTGTTCCTGTTGGAATGCAAATGAAAGCACACATCAACAAAGTGGGCAAGGAATGGAGAAACAAAACATCCGGCCACCCCCTGGAGGCTTTTCTGCATAGTGGGTCGCATATGTGCAGTCCTTCCTGCTCAGAAAAACACAGGGCTGCTGCCTAGCAAGCCAGGCAAGGTCTTCAGGTGGTCTTGGCCAAGGGGGCAGAGGCAGTTTCCAGACCAATCGGATGTCAGTCATAAAACCAGAAGGCAGGAAAGGAGTGCCGCTTCCCTCCTACCTTTGTCACAAACCTCCTGTGCACAGAAAAGGAGCAGAGGGGCTTGGGCACAGAGCAGGCAGACAACAGATTAGATAAATGGGGATTGGTGTTCACCAGAGGACTGAGAGATCCCAGGTGTGCAGAGGGTGAGAGCAGAGGGAGATTTGGAGAAGATAAGAAGGGCTAGGCCAGGGTGAGGCAGTTGTTATTTCCCCAGAAGAAGTGAAGAGGTGCATGGGGAGGTGTGCAGCCTGTGAACCTCAAGAGGAGGAGGGGGAAATTGGGAAGCAGAGGCAGAGGCAAAGAGGCAGTGACGCAGAGGCATGTGTGAGTTGAAAGCAGTCCAGAGCAGCAAGGCAGGGACAGGAGGGCTAGGAGAGAGAACTCGGAGGGAGTTATCAGCAAAGGAGGTATGTGGTGCAGGGGACAAGCCTCAGGAACTCAGCTGCAGACGGCAGGTGGTGGCTAGGAAGGCCAGGTTGGGCGTCCAACCACCCTGGGACCAAGTAGAAGGGAGAAGAGGCAAGGGATTCTGGGGCACAGGCCGGCCCCATTCTCTGTGCGCAGCGCTGTGCTTTAGGGTGTAGACCTGAGGGGTAACGAATGCCATCCTTGGTTGGGGCACTACTGGGGCGTAATCATGTGGTCCTGTTACATTGACATTTCTGCCTTGATTGCTTTCCCGAAGAGTTTGTTGCTACCCAGGTCTCCGAAGCTGCATGGTTCAGGGAATGGGAGACTGGTGAGGACAGCAGGGGGAGGCCCAAGTGCCAATGGACTGTCCAGTAAGCAGCTCTGTGCTCCTTAGCCACGCCCACCACGAGAACAAAACCCTGGACGTGAGCAAGTAGGACACAGTCCTCGAAAACCCCTTAGCACCTTCCAAGCCACTGTGTACTGGGTGCGCTCACGTGTGCGTGTGTGTGCCCCTGCTTGCCTACATGCGTGTGTTCCTGATGCTGTACAAGAGTGTGCTTCCTAAGCCTAAGTCTGCATATGTGCAAATAGGTATGTGGATGTAGATCCAGGAGGACCCGGCACAGTGTGTTATAGTGAGCATGTGGGGGTGGCGGGGAGGAAGAGAGAGAAAGAGAGAGAGAGAGAGTCGGCTCGCCTGTGAGGAATTTTTTGTTCATGTGCGGTTGCATGAGTGTGTCAGGTATGAGGTTGGACAGAGGGAGTTCAAAGTGTTTACACGTTACTTGTTTTTTGAAGTTCCCGGAAACCAATCATAAGGCGAAGGCTCCCCTCTTGTGCTGTCTGCTACACAAAGGTCTCCGTACTTGATGCCAAGCTGCCTCTGCTCTTGGAGATCTGCATGACAGTGATGATGCTGCCTATGAATATCATTGCTGGGTGCTAGTGTGCCTTGGTCACGGCAGGGAAGGGTCAGATATCCCTTTCCCTGGTGTCTTAGCAGAGCTTCCTGAAGGAGCCTAAAACATATGGCTGTGAGCCACGGGCACCAGGATTGCCAGCTCCTGCCTCTAGCCAGTATAATCCTTGGCTGCTCAATAGCAGGAAGTAGCAGGCAGGGATCTGGGCCAGAGAGGCCAAGGCAAGCGGGAAGACAAGAGTTAAGCAGACACTAGCGCAGAAAGGAGATGCCCAGATTCGCTGACCTGCTAACCTTGTATCTCCCTTATGCTCTGAGCAAGAGAGATGAGGTTGATTGTGAGAGAGGTGGCGGATCCATACACCAGCCACTTCCAGGACTGGCAAGGGCAGAGGCGGTGGGGAGCTGTGTCACACGGGTTCAACCAGGATGTGGGAAGATGGAGCAGGAGGGGAGGTGGAAAGTGTATTTGCCTAGAACCCTGGCCCAAGCCGTTCCCAGCAGAATGGTCAGGGGAGGGATGTGCGGCTCTACACATCCTGTGCATCCCCGAAGGCCTGTGAGAACTAGTGAGAACTTACAGCAAACCCCCAAGGGGCCCTGTGCCCTTTTTGCTATGGCAACTCCAGTTGGAACACTGGCTCAAGTCAGCAGGAGGCGCCTAGTACCTGGCCATGTCACAGAGCTTCAAACCATATGGGCACTGCCCAGAGGCTTCCCAGCACCCCAGGTGCAAATGCACTGTTAGTGAGGCACCAGGAGGCCCTGCTGGCCTGTGAGCACCAACTGCCTACCTCTAAGCAGCCTCACTACCCCTCCCTTAAGGCTGTTCCTGTTGGAATGCAAATGAAAGCACACATCAACAAAGTGGGCAAGGAATGGAGAAACAAAACATCCGGCCACCCCCTGGAGGCTTTTCTGCATAGTGGGTCGCATATGTGCAGTCCTTCCTGCTCAGAAAAACACAGGGCTGCTGCCTAGCAAGCCAGGCAAGGTCTTCAGGTGGTCTTGGCCAAGGGGGCAGAGGCCGTTTCCAGACCAATCGGATGTCAGTCATAAAACCAGAAGGCAGGAAAGGAGTGCCGCTTCCCTCCTACCTTTGTCACAAACCTCCTGTGCACAGAAAAGGAGCAGAGGGGCTTGGGCACAGAGCAGGCAGACAACAGATTAGATAAATGGGGATTGGTGTTCACCAGAGGACTGAGAGATCCCAGGTGTGCAGAGGGTGAGAGCAGAGGGAGATTTGGAGAAGATAAGAAGGGCTAGGCCAGGGTGAGGCAGTTGTAATTTCCCCAGAAGAAGTGAAGAGGTGCATGGGGAGGTGTGCAGCCTGTGAACCTCAAGAGGAGGAGGGGGAAATTGGGAAGCAGAGGCAGAGGCAAAGAGGCAGTGACGCAGAGGCATGTGTGAGTTGAAAGCAGTCCAGAGCAGCAAGGCAGGGACAGGAGGGCTAGGAGAGAGAACTCGGAGGGAGTTATCAGCAAAGGAGGTATGTGTGCAGGGGACAAGCCTCAGGAACTCAGCTGCAGATGGCAGGTGGTGGCTAGGAAGGCCAGGTTGGGCGCCCCACCACCCTGGGACCATGTAGAAGGGAGAAGAGGCAAGGGAATCTGGGGCACAGCCGCCCCATTCTCTGCGTGCAGCGCTGTGCTTTAGGGTGTAGACCTGAGGGGTAACGAAAGCCATCCTTGGTTGGGGCACTACTGGGGCGTAATCATGCGGTCCTGTTACATTGACATTTCTGCCTTGATTGCTTTCCCGAAGAGTTTGTTGCTACCCAGGTCTCCGAAGCTGCATGGTTCAGGGAATGGGAGACTGGTGAGGACAGCAGGGGGAGGCCCAAGTGCCAATGGACTGTCCAGTAAGCAGCTCTGGGCTCCTTAGCCACGCCCACCACGAGAACAACACCCTGGACTTGAGCAAGTAGGACACAGTCCTCGAAAACCCCTTAGCACCTTCCAAGCCACTGTGTACTGGGTGCGCTCACGTGTGCGTGTGTGTGCCCCTGCTTGCCTACATGCGTGTGTTCCTGATGCTGTACAAGAGTGTGCTTCCTAAGCCTAAGTCTGCATATGTGCAAATAGGTATGTGGATGTAGATCCAGGAGGACCCGGCACAGTGTGTTATAGTGAGCATGTGGGGGAGGCGGGGAGGAAGAGAGAGAAAGAGAGAGAGAGAGAGTCGGCTCGCCTGTGAGGAATTTTTTGTTCATGTGCGGTTGCATGAGTGTGTCAGGTATGAGGTTGGACAGAGGGAGTTCAAAGTGTTTACATGTTACTTGTTTTTTGAAGTTCCCGGAAACCAATCATATGGCGAAGGCTCCCCACTTGTGCTGTCCTCTACACAAAGGTCTCCGTACTTGATGCCAAGCTGCCTCTGCTCTTGAGATCTGCATGACAGTGATGATGCTGCCTATGAATATCATTGCTGGGTGCTAGTGTGCCTTGGTCACGGCAGGGAAGGGTCAGATATCCCTTTCCCTGGTGTCTTAGCAGAGCTTCCTGAAGGAGCCTAAAACATATGGCTGTGAGCCACGGGCACCAGGATTGCCAGCTCCTGCCTCTAGCCAGTATAATCCTTGGCTGCTCAATAGCAGGAAGTAGCAGGCAGGGATCTGGGCCAGAGAGGCCAAGGCAAGCGGGAAGACAAGAGTTAAGCAGACCCTAGCGCAGAAAGGAGATGCCCAGATTCGCTGACCTGCTAACCTTGTATCTCCCTTATGCTCTGAGCAAGAGAGATGAGGTTGATTGTGAGAGAGGTGGCGGATCCATACACCAGCCACTTCCAGGACTGGCAAGGGCAGAGGCGGTGGGGAGCTGTGTCACACGGGTTCAACCAGGATGTGGGAAGATGGAGCAGGAGGGGAGGTGGAAAGTGTATTTGCCTAGGACCCTGGCCCAAGCCGTTCCCAGCAGAATGGTCAGGGGAGGGATGTGCGGCTCTACACATCCTGTGCATCCCTGAAGGCCTGTGAGAACTAGTGAGAACTTACAGCAAACCCCCAAGGGGCCCTGTGCCCTTTTTGCTATGGCAACTCCAGTTGGAACACTGGCTCAAGTCAGCAGGAGGCGCCTAGTACCTGGCCATGTCACAGAGCTCCAAACCATATGGGCACTGCCCAGAGGCTTCCCAGCACCCCAGGTGCAAATGCACTGTTAGTGAGGCACCAGGAGGCCCTGCTGGCCTGTGAGCACCAACTGCCTACCTCTAAGCAGCCTCACTACCCCTCCCTTAAGGCTGTTCCTGTTGGAATGCAAATGAAAGCACACATCAACAAAGTGGGCAAGGAATGGAGAAACAAAACATCCGGCCACCCCCTGGAGGCTTTTCTGCATAGTGGGTCGCATATGTGCAGTCCTTCCTGCTCAGAAAAACACAGGGCTGCTGCCTAGCAAGCCAGGCAAGGTCTTCAGGTGGTCTTGGCCAAGGGGGCAGAGGCAGTTTCCAGACCAATCGGATGTCAGTCATAAAACCAGAAGGCAGGAAAGGAGTGCCGCTTCCCTCCTACCTTTGTCACAAACCTCCTGTGCACAGAAAAGGAGCAGAGGGGCTTGGGCACAGAGCAGGCAGACAACAGATTAGATAAATGGGGATTGGTGTTCACCAGAGGACTGAGAGATCCCAGGTGTGCAGAGGGTGAGAGCAGAGGGAGATTTGGAGAAGATAAGAAGGGCTAGGCCAGGGTGAGGCAGTTGTAATTTCCCCAGAAGAAGTGAAGAGGTGCATGGGGAGGTGTGCAGCCTGTGAACCTCAAGAGGAGGAGGGGGAAATTGGGAAGCAGAGGCAGAGGCAAAGAGGCAGTGACGCAGAGGCATGTGTGAGTTGAAAGCAGTCCAGAGCAGCAAGGCAGGGACAGGAGGGCTAGGAGAGAGAACTCGGAGGGAGTTATCAGCAAAGGAGGTATGTGTGCAGGGGACAAGCCTCAGGAACTCAGCTGCAGACGGCAGGTGGTGGCTAGGAAGGCCAGGTTGGGCGTCCAACCACCCTGGGACCAAGTAGAAGGGAGAAGAGGCAAGGGATTCTGGGGCACAGGCCGGCCCCATTCTCTGCGCGCAGCGCTGTGCTTTAGGGTGTAGACCTGAGGGGTAACGAATGCCATCCTTGGTTGGGGCACTACTGGGGCGTAATCATGTGGTCCTGTTACATTGACATTTCTGCCTTGATTGCTTTCCCGAAGAGTTTGTTGCTACCCAGGTCTCCGAAGCTGCATGGTTCAGGGAATGGTAGACTGGTGAGGACAGCAGGGGGAGGCCCAAGTGCCAATGGACTGTCCAGTAAGCAGCTCTGTGCTCCTTAGCCACGCCCACCACGAGAACAACACCCTGGACTTGAGCAAGTAGGACACAGTCCTCGAAAACCCCTTAGCACCTTCCAAGCCACTGTGTACTGGGTGCGCTCACGTGTGCGTGTGTGTGCCCCTGCTTGCCTACATGCGTGTGTTCCTGATGCTGTACAAGAGTGTGCTTCCTAAGCCTAAGTCTGCATATGTGCAAATAGGTATGTGGATGTAGATCCAGGAGGACCCGGCACAGTGTGTTATAGTGAGCATGTGGGGGTGGCGGGGAGGAAGAGAGAGAAAGAGAGAGAGAGAGAGTCGGCTCGCCTGTGAGGAATTTTTTGTTCATGTGCGGTTGCATGAGTGTGTCAGGTATGAGGTTGGACAGAGGGAGTTCAAAGTGTTTACATGTTACTTGTTTTTTGAAGTTCCCGGAAACCAATCATATGGCGAAGGCTCCCCTCTTGTGCTGTCTGCTACACAAAGGTCTCCGTACTTGATGCCAAGCTGCCTCTGCTCTTGGAGATCTGCATGACAGTGATGATGCTGCCTATGAATATCATTGCTGGGTGCTAGTGTGCCTTGGTCACGGCAGGGAAGGGTCAGATATCCCTTTCCCTGGTGTCTTAGCAGAGCTTCCTGAAGGAGCCTAAAACATATGGCTGTGAGCCACGGGCACCAGGATTGCCAGCTCCTGCCTCTAGCCAGTATAATCCTTGGCTGCTCAATAGCAGGAAGTAGCAGGCAGGGATCTGGGCCAGAGAGGCCAAGGCAAGCGGGAAGACAAGAGTTAAGCAGACCCTAGCGCAGAAAGGAGATGCCCAGATTCGCTGACCTGCTAACCTTGTATCTCCCTTATGCTCTGAGCAAGAGAGATGAGGTTGATTGTGAGAGAGGTGGCGGATCCATACACCAGCCACTTCCAGGACTGGCAAGGGCAGAGGCGGTGGGGAGCTGTGTCACACGGGTTCAACCAGGATGTGGGAAGATGGAGCAGGAGGGGAGGTGGAAAGTGTATTTGCCTAGGGACCCTGGCCCAAGCCGTTCCCAGCAGAATGGTCAGGGGAGGGATGTGCGGCTCTACACATCCTGTGCATCCCCGAAGGCCTGTGAGAACTAGTGAGAACTTACAGCAAACCCCCAAGGGGCCCTGTGCCTTTTTGCTATGGCAACTCCAGTTGGAACACTGGCTCAAGTCAGCAGGAGGCGCCTAGTACCTGGCCATGTCACAGAGCTCCAAACCATATGGGCACTGCCCAGAGGCTTCCCAGCACCCCAGGTGCAAATGCACTGTTAGTGAGGCACCAGGAGGCCCTGCTGGCCTGTGAGCACCAACTGCCTACCTCTAAGCAGCCTCACTACCCCTCCCTTAAGGCTGTTCCTGTTGGAATGCAAATGAAAGCACACATCAACAAAGTGGGCAAGGAATGGAGAAACAAAACATCCGGCCACCCCCTGGAGGCTTTTCTGCATAGTGGGTCGCATATGTGCAGTCCTTCCTGCTCAGAAAAACACAGGGCTGCTGCCTAGCAAGCCAGGCAAGGTCTTCAGGTGGTCTTGGCCAAGGGGGCAGAGGCAGTTTCCAGACCAATCGGATGTCAGTCATAAAACCAGAAGGCAGGAAAGGAGTGCCGCTTCCCTCCTACCTTTGTCACAAACCTCCTGTGCACAGAAAAGGAGCAGAGGGGCTTGGCACAGAGCAGGCAGACAACAGATTAGATAAATGGGGATTGGTGTTCACCAGAGGACTGAGAGATCCCAGGTGTGCAGAGGGTGAGAGCAGAGGGAGATTTGGAGAAGATAAGAAGGGCTAGGCCAGGGTGAGGCAGTTGTAATTTCCCCAGAAGAAGTGAAGAGGTGCATGGGGAGGTGTGCAGCCTGTGAACCTCAAGAGGAGGAGGGGGAAATTGGAAGCAGAGGCAGAGGCAAAGAGGCAGTGACGCAGAGGCATGTGTGAGTTGAAAGCAGTCCAGAGCAGCAAGGCAGGGACAGGAGGGCTAGGAGAGAGAACTCGGAGGGAGTTATCAGCAAAGGAGGTATGTGTGCAGGGGACAAGCCTCAGGAACTCAGCTGCAGACGGCAGTGGTGGCTAGGAAGGCCAGGTTGGGCGTCCAACCACCCTGGGACCAAGTAGAAGGGAGAAGAGGCAAGGGATTCTGGGGCACAGGCCGGCCCCATTCTCTGCGCGCAGCGCTGTGCTTTAGGGTGTAGACCTGAGGGGTAACGAATGCCATCCTTGGTTGGGGCACTACTGGGGCGTAATCATGTGGTCCTGTTACATTGACATTTCTGCCTTGATTGCTTTCCGAAGAGTTTGTTGCTACCCAGGTCTCCGAAGCTGCATGGTTCAGGGAATGGTAGACTGGTGAGGACAGCAGGGGGAGGCCCAAGTGCCAATGGACTGTCCAGTAAGCAGCTCTGTGCTCCTTAGCCACGCCCACCACGAGAACAACACCCTGGACTTGAGCAAGTAGGACACAGTCCTCGAAAACCCCTTAGCACCTTCCAAGCCACTGTGTACTGGGTGCGCTCACGTGTGCGTGTGTGTGCCCCTGCTTGCCTACATGCGTGTGTTTCCTGATGCTGTACAAGAGTGTGCTTCCTAAGCCTAAGTCTGCATATGTGCAAATAGGTATGTGGATGTAGATCCAGGAGGACCCGGCACAGTGTGTTATAGTGAGCATGTGGGGGTGGCGGGGAGGAAGAGAGAGAAAGAGAGAGAGAGAGAGTCGGCTCGCCTGTGAGGAATTTTTTGTTCATGTGCGGTTGCATGAGTGTGTCAGGTATGAGGTTGGACAGAGGGAGTTCAAAGTGTTTACATGTTACTTGTTTTTTGAAGTTCCCGGAAACCAATCATATGGCGAAGGCTCCCCTCTTGTGCTGTCTGCTACACAAAGGTCTCCGTACTTGATGCCAAGCTGCCTCTGCTCTTGGAGATCTGCATGACAGTGATGATGCTGCCTATGAATATCATTGCTGGGTGCTAGTGTGCCTTGGTCACGGCAGGGAAGGGTCAGATATCCCTTTCCCTGGTGTCTTAGCAGAGCTTCCTGAAGGAGCCTAAAACATATGGCTGTGAGCCACGGGCACCAGGATTGCCAGCTCCTGCCTCTAGCCAGTATAATCCTTGGCTGCTCAATAGCAGGAAGTAGCAGGTAGGGATCTGGGCCAGAGAGGCCAAGGCAAGCGGGAAGACAAGAGTTAAGCAGACCCTAGCGCAGAAAGGAGATGCCCAGATTCGCTGACCTGCTAACCTTGTATCTCCCTTATGCTCTGAGCAAGAGAGATGAGGTTGATTGTGAGAGAGGTGGCGGATCCATACACCAGCCACTTCCAGGACTGGCAAGGGCAGAGGCGGTGGGGAGCTGTGTCACACGGGTTCAACCAGGATGTGGGAAGATGGAGCAGGAGGGGAGGTGGAAAGTGTATTTGCCTAGGACCCTGGCCCAAGCCGTTCCCAGCAGAATGGTCAGGGGAGGGATGTGCGGCTCTACACATCCTGTGCATCCCCGAAGGCCTGTGAGAACTAGTGAGAACTTACAGCAAACCCCCAAGGGGCCCTGTGCCCTTTTTGCTATGGCAACTCCAGTTGGAACACTGGCTCAAGTCAGCAGGAGGCGCCTAGTACCTGGCCATGTCACAGAGCTCCAAACCATATGGGCACTGCCCAGAGGCTTCCCAGCACCCCAGGTGCAAATGCACTGTTAGTGAGGCACCAGGAGGCCCTGCTGGCCTGTGAGCACCAACTGCCTACCTCTAAGCAGCCTCACTAGCCCTCCCTTAAGGCTGTTCCTGTTGGAATGCAAATGAAAGCACACATCAACAAAGTGGGCAAGGAATGGAGAAACAAAACATCCGGCACCCCCTGGAGGCTTTTCTGCATAGTGGGTCGCATATGTGCAGTCCTTCCTGCTCAGAAAAACACAGGGCTGCTGCCTAGCAAGCCAGGCAAGGTCTTCAGGTGGTCTTGGCCAAGGGGGCAGAGGCAGTTTCCAGACCAATCGGATGTCAGTCATAAAAACCAGAAGGCAGGAAAGGAGTGCCGCTTCCCTCCTACTTTTGTCACAAACCTCCTGTGCACAGAAAAGGAGCAGAGGGGCTTGGGCACAGAGCAGGCAGACAACAGATTAGAAAAATGGGGATTGGTGTTCACCAGAGGACTGAGAGATCCCAGGTGTGCAGAGGGTGAGAGCACAGGGAGATTTGGAGAAGATAAGAAGGGCTAGGCCAGGGTGAGGCAGTTGTAATTTCCCCAGAAGAAGTGAAGAGGTGCATGGGGAGGTGTGCAGCCTGTGAACCTCAAGAGGAGGAGGGGGAAATTGGGAAGCAGAGGCAGAGGCAAAGAGGCAGTGACGCAGAGGCATGTGTGAGTTGAAAGCAGTCCAGAGCAGCAAGGCAGGGACAGGAGGGCTAGGAGAGAGAACTCGGTGGGATTTATCAGCAAAGGAGGTATGTGTGCAGGGGACAAGCCTCAGGAACTCAGCTGCAGATGGCAGGTGGTGGCTAGGAAGGCCAGGTTGTGCGCCCCACCACCCTGGACCAAGTAGAAGGGAGAAGAGGCAAGGGATTCTGGGGCACAGGCCTGCCCCATTCTCTGCGCGCAGCGCTGGGCTTTCGGGTGTAGACCTGAGGGGTAACGAATGCCATCCTTGGTTGGGGCACTACTGGGGCGTAATCATGTGGTCCTGTTACATTGACATTTCTGCCTTGATTGCTTTCCCGAAGAGTTTGTTGCTACCCAGGTCTCCGAAGCTGCATGGTTCAGGGAATGGGAGACTGGTGAGGACAGCAAGGGGAGGCCCAAGTGCCAATGGACTGTCCAGTAAGCAGCGCTGGGTTCCTTAGCCACGCCCACCACGAGAACAACACCCTGGACTTGAGCAAGTAGGACACAGTCCTCGAAAACCCCTTAGCACCTTCCAAGCCACTGTGTACTGGGTGCGCTCACGTGTGCGTGTGTGTGCCCCTGCTTGCCTACATGCGTGTGTTCCTGATGCTGTACAGGAGTGTGTTTCCTAAGCCTAAGTCTGCATATGTGCAAATAGGTATGTGGATGTAGATCCAGGAGGACCCGCACAGTGTGTTATAGTGAGCATGTGGGGGTGGCGGGGAGGAAGAGAGAGAAAGAGAGAGAGAGAGAGTCGCTCGCCTGTGAGGAATTTTTTGTTCATGTGCGGTTGCATGAGTGTGTCAGGTATGAGGTTGGACAGAGGGAGTTCAAAGTGTTTACACGTTACTTGTTTTTTTGAAGTTCCCGGAAACCAATCATATGGCGAAGGCTCCCTCTTGTGCTGTCCTCTACACAAAGGTCTCCGTACTTGATGCCAAGCTGCCTCTGCTCTTGGAGATCTGCATGACAGTGATGATGCTGCCTATGAATATCATTGCTGGGTGCTAGTGTGCCTTGGTCACGGCAGGGAAGGGTCAGATATCCCTTTCCCTGGTGTCTTAGCAGAGCTTCCTGAAGGAGCCTAAAACATATGGCTGTGAGCCACGGGCACCAGGATTGCCAGCTCCTGCCTCTAGCCAGTATAATCCTTGGCTGCTCAATAGCAGGAAGTAGCAGGCAGGGATCTGGGCCAGAGAGGCCAAGGCAAGCGGGAAGACAAGAGTTAAGCAGACACTAGCGCAGAAAGGAGATGCCCAGATTCGCTGACCTGCTAACCTTGTATCTCCCTTATGCTCTGAGCAAGAGAGATGAGGTTGATTGTGAGAGAGGTGGCGGGATCCATACACCAGCCACTTCCAGGACTGGCAAGGGCAGAGGCGGTGGGGAGCTGTGTCACACGGGTTCAACCAGGATGTGGGAAGATGGAGCAGGAGGGGAGGTGGAAAGTGTATTTGCCTAGGACCCTGGCCCAAGCCGTTCCCAGCAGAATGGTCAGGGGAGGGATGTGCGGCTCTACACATCCTGTGCATCCCCGAAGGCCTGTGAGAACTAGTGAGAACTTACAGCAAACCCCCAAGGGGCCCTGTGCCCTTTTTGCTATGGCAACTCCAGTTGGAACACTGGCTCAAGTCAGCAGGAGGCGCCTAGTACCTGGCCATGTCACAGAGCTCCAAACCATATGGGCACTGCCCAGAGGCTTCCCAGCACCCCAGGTGCAAATGCACTGTTAGTGAGGCACCAGGAGGCCCTGCTGGCCTGTGAGCACCAACTGCCTACCTCTAAGCAGCCTCACTACCCCTCCCTTAAGGCTGTTCCTGTTGGAATGCAAATGAAAGCACACATCAACAAAGTGGGCAAGGAATGGAGAAACAAAACATCCGGCCACCCCCTGGAGGCTTTTCTGCATAGTGGGTCGCATATGTGCAGTCCTTCCTGCTCAGAAAAACACAGGGCTGCTGCCTAGCAAGCCAGGCAAGGTCTTCAGGTGGTCTTGGCCAAGGGGGCAGAGGCCGTTTCCAGACCAATCGGATGTCAGTCATAAAACCAGAAGGCAGGAAAGGAGTGCCGCTTCCCTCCTACCTTTGTCACAAACCTCCTGTGCACAGAAAAGGAGCAGAGGGGCTTGGGCACAGAGCAGGCAGACAACAGATTATATAAATGGGGATTGGTGTTCACCAGAGGACTGAGAGGTCCCAGGTGTGCAGAGGGTTAGAGCAGAGGGAGATTTGGAGAAGATAAGAAGGGCTAGGCCAGGGTGAGGCAGTTGTCATTTCCCCAGAAGAAGTGAAGAGGTGCATGGGGAGGTGTGCAGCCTGTGAACCTCAAGAGGAGGAGGGGGAAATTGGGAAGCAGAGGCAGAGGCAAAGAGGCAGTGACGCAGAGGCATGTGTGAGTTGAAAGCAGTCCAGAGCAGCAAGGCAGGGACAGGAGGGCTAGGAGAGAGAACTCGGAGGGAGTTATCAGCAAAGGAGGTATGTGTGCAGGGGACAAGCCTCAGGAACTCAGCTGCAGATGGCAGGTGGTGGCTAGGAAGGCCAGGTTGGGCGCCCCACCACCCTGGGACCAAGTAGAAGGGAGAAGAGGCAAGGGATTCTGGGGCACAGGCCTGCCCCATTCTCTGCGCGCAGAGCTGTGCTTTAGGGTGTAGACCTGAGGGGTAACGAATGCCATCCTTGGTTGGGGCACTACTGGGGCGTAATCATGTGGTCCTGTTACATTGACATTTCTGCCTTGATTGCTTTCCCGAAGAGTTTGTTGCTACCCAGGTCTCCGAAGCTGCATGGTTCAGGGAATGGGAGACTGGTGAGGACAGCAGGGGGAGGCCCAAGTGCCCATGGACTGTCCAGTAAGCAGCTCTGTGCTCCTTAGCCACGCCCACCACGAGAACAACACCCTGGACTTGAGCAAGTAGGACACAGTCCTCGAAAACCCCTTAGCACCTTCCAAGCCACTGTGTACTGGGTGCGCTCACGTGTGCGTGTGTGTGCCCCTGCTTGCCTACATGCGTGTGTTCCTGATGCTGTACAAGAGTGTGCTTCCTAAGCTAAGTCTGCATATGTGCAAATAGGTATGTGGATGTAGATCCAGGAGGACCCGGCACAGTGTGTTATAGTGAGCATGTGGGGGTGGCGGGGAGGAAGAGAGAGAAAGAGAGAGAGAGAGAGTCGGCTCGCCTGTGAGGAATTTTTTGTTCATGTGCGGTTGCATGAGTGTGTCAGGTATGAGGTTGGACAGAGGGAGTTCAAAGTGTTTACACGTTACTTGTTTTTTGAAGTTCCCGGAAACCAATCATATGGCTAAGGCTCCCCTCTTGTGCTGTCTGCTACACAAAGGTCTCCGTACTTGATGCCAAGCTGCCTCTGCTCTTGGAGATCTGCATGACAGTGATGATGCTGCCTATGAATATCATTGCTGGGTGCTAGTGTGCCTTGGTCACGGCAGGGAAGGGTCAGATATCCCTTTCCCTGGTGTCTTAGCAGAGCTTCCTGAAGGAGCCTAAAACATATGGCTGTGAGCCACGGGCACCAGGATTGCCAGCTCCTGCCTCTAGCCAGTATAATCCTTGGCTGCTCAATAGCAGGAAGTAGCAGGCAGGGATCTGGGCCAGAGAGGCCAAGGCAAGCGGGAAGACAAGAGTTAAGCAGACACTAGCGCAGAAAGGAGATGCCAGATTTGCTGACCTGCTAACCTTGTATCTCCCTTATGCTCTGAGCAAGAGAGATGAGGTTGATTGTGAGAGAGGTGGCGGATCCATACACCAGCCACTTCCAGGACTGGCAAGGGCAGAGGCGGTGGGGAGCTGTGTCACACGGGTTCAACCAGGATGTGGGAAGATGGAGCAGGAGGGGAGGTGGAAAGTGTATTTGCCTAGGACCCTGGCCCAAGCCGTTCCCAGCAGAATGGTCAGGGGAGGGATGTGCGGCTCTACACATCCTGTGCATCCCGAAGGCCTGTGAGAACTAGTGAGAACTTACAGCAAACCCCCAAGGGGCCCTGTGCCCTTTTTGCTATGGCAACTCCAGTTGGAACACTGGCTCAAGTCAGCAGGAGGCGCCTAGTACCTGCCATGTCACAGAGCTCCAAACCATATGGGCACTGCCCAGAGGCTTCCCAGCACCACAGGTGCAAATGCACTGTTAGTGAGGCACCAGGAGGCCCTGCTGGCCTGTGAGCACCAACTGCCTACCTCTAAGCAGCCTCACTAGCCTCCCTTAAGGCTGTTCCTGTTGGAATGCAAATGAAAGCACACATCAACAAAGTGGGCAAGGAATGGAGAAACAAAACATCCGGCCACCCCCTGGAGGCTTTTCTGCATAGTGGGTCGCATATGTGCAGTCCTTCCTGCTCAGAAAAACACAGGGCTGCTGCCTAGCACGCCAGGCAAGGTCTTCAGGTGGTCTTGGCCAAGGGGGCAGAGGCCGTTTCCAGACCAATCGGATGTCAGTCATAAAACCAGAAGGCAGGAAAGGAGTGCCGCTTCCCTCCTACCTTTGTCACAAACCTCCTGTGCACAGAAAAGGAGCAGAGGGGCTTGGGCACAGAGCAGGCAGACAACAGATTAGATAAATGGGGATTGGTGTTCACCAGAGGACTGAGAGA
>NW_025957031.1:0-46428 GCF_023159225.1 Perognathus longimembris pacificus
GATTGTGGTGAGGGGAACAGAGAAAAAAGCTCATTTACGACCTGCACTTACGAAGGGGTTAGGCAGCTATATATCAGGGAGTAAACCTTCTGAGAATAAAAACAGCTGGGAGCTTGTTAAGGTAATTACACAGGGGAAAGGATAATGTACTGGGAACTCCTCAGAAGAATCTGATTTGTGTTGAGGGGAGAGAGATAAAAGCTCATTTAGGAACGACATGAACATGCTGCGTAGGTAGCTGTTCATCAGTAAATATCTCCACTGAGATTAAGAAAAGCAGTAGCTTAATAAATTAAGTACTTCCTGGTATGGTTACTGTACTGGTAACTCCCCAAAAGAATCTGGATTGTGGTGAGGGAACAGAGAAAAAAGCTCATTTAGGACCTACACTTACGACGGGGATAGGCAGCTGTATATCAGGGAGTAAACCTCTGAGAATAAAAACAGCTGGAGCTTGTTCAGGTAATTACACAGCGGAAAGGATAATGTACTGGGAACTCTCAGAAGAATCTGATTTGTGTTGAGGGGAGAGAGATAAAAGCTCATTTAGGAACGACATGAACATGCTGCGTAGGTAGCTGTTTATCAGTAAATATCTCCACTGAGATTAAGAAAAGCAGTAGCTTAATAAATTAAGTACTTCTGGTATGGTTACTGTACTGGAAACTCCGCAAAAGAATCTGGATTGTGGTGAGGGAACAGAGAAAAAGCTCATTTAGGGACCTGCACTTACGAAGGGGTAGGCAGCTGTATATCAGGGAGTAAACCTTCTGAGAATAAAAACAGCTGGAGCTTGTTAACGTAATTACACAGGGGAAAGGATAATGTACTGGGAACTCCTCAGAAGAATCTGATTTGTGGTGAGGGGAGAGAGATAAAAGCTCATTTAGGAACGACATGAACATGCTGCGTAGGTAGCTGTTTATCAGTAAATATCTCCACTGAGTTTATGAAAAGCAGTAGCTTAATAAATTAAGTACTTCCTGGTATGGTTACTGTACCGGTAACTCCCCCAAAAGAATCTGGATTGTGGTGAGGGAACAGAGAAAAAAGCTGATTTAGGACCTGCACTTACGAAGGGGGTAGGCAGCTGTATATCAGGGAGTAAACCCTTCTGAGAATAAAAACAGCTGGAGCTTGTTAAGGTAATTACACAGGGGAAAGGATAGTGTACTGGGAACTCCTCAGAAGAATCTGATTTGTGGTGAGGGGAGTTAGATAAAAGCTCATTTAGTAACGACATGAACATGCTGCGTAGGTAGCTGTTTATCAGTAAATATCTCCACTGAGATTAAGAAAAGCAGTAGCTTAATAAATTAAGTATTTCCTGGTATGGTTACTGTACTGGTAACTCCCCGAAAGAATCTGGATTGTGGTGAGGGAACAGAGAAAATAGCTCATTTAGTACCTGCACTTACGAAAGGGATAGGCAGCTGTATATCAGGGAGTAAACTTCTGAGAATAAAAACACCTGGAGCTTGTTAAGGAAATTACACAGGGGAAAGGATAATGTAGTGGGAACTCCTCAGAAGAATCTGATTTGTGGTGAGGGGGAGAGAGATAAAAGCTCATTTAGGAAAGACATGAACGTGCTGCGAAGGTAGCTGTTTATCAGTAAATATCTCCACTGAGATTAAGAAAAGCAGTAGCTTAATAAATTAAGTACTTCCGGTATGGTTACTGTACTGGTAACTCCCCAAAAGAATCTGGATTGTGGTGAGGGAACAGAGAAAAAAAGCTCATTTAGGATCCTGCACTTACGAAGGGGTTAGGCAGCTATATATCAGGGAGTAAACCTTCTGAGAATAAAAACAGCTGGAGCTTGTTAAGGTAATTACACAGGGGAAAGGATAATGTACTGGGGACTCCTCAGAAGAATCTGATTTTTGGTGAGGGGAGAGAGATAAAAGCTCATTTAGGAACGACATGAACATGCTGCGTAGGTAGCTGTTTATCAGTAAATATCTCCACTGAGATTAAGAAAAGCAGTAGCTTAATAAATTAAGTACTTCCTGGTATGGTTACTGTACTGGTAACTCCCCAAAAGAATCCGGATTGTGGTGAGGGAACAGAGAAAAAAGCTCATTTAGGACCTGCACTTACGAAGGGGGTAGGCAGTTGTATATCAGGGAGTAAAAATTCTGAGAATAAATACAGCTGGAGCTTATAAAGGTAATTACACAGGGGAAAGGATAATGTACTGGGAACTCCTCAGAAGAATCTTATTTGTGGTGAGGGGAGAGAGATAAAAGCTCATTTAGGAAGGACATGAACATGCTGCGTAGGTAGCTGTTTATCAGTAAATATCTCCACTGAGATTAAGAAAAGCAGTAGCTTAATAAATTAAGTACTTCCTGGTATGGTTACTGTTCTGGTATCTCCCCAAAAGAATCTGGATTGTGGTGAGGGAACAGAGAAAAAAGCTGATATAGGACCTGCACTTACGAAGGGGGTAGGCAGCTGTATATCAGGGAGTAAACTTTCTGAGAATAAAAACAGCTTTAGCTTGTTAATGTAATTACACAGGTTAAAGGATAATGTACTGGGAACTCCTCAGAAGAATCTGATTTGTGGTGAGGGGAGAGAGATAAAAGCTCATTTAGGAATGACATGAACATGCTGCGTAGGTAGCTGTTTATCAGTAAATATCTCCACTGAGATTAAGAAAAGCAGTAACTTAATAAATTAAGTACTTCCTGGTATGGTTATTGTACTGGTAACTCCCCAAAAGAATCGGATTGTGGTGAGGGAACAGAGAAAAAAGCTCATTTAGGACCTGCACTTACGAAGGGGGTAGGCATCTGTATATCAGGGAGTAAACCTTTTGAGAATAAAAAACAGCTGGAGCTTGTTAAGGTAATTACACAGGGGAAAGGATAATGTACTGGGAACTCCTCAGAAGAATCTGATTTGTGGTGAGGGGAGTTAGATAAAAGCTCATTTAGTAACGACATGAACATGCTGCGTAGGTAGCTGTTTATCAGTAAATATCTCCACTGAGATTAGAAAAGCAGTAGCTTAATAATTTAAGTACTTCCTGGTATGGTTACTGTACTGGTAACTCCCCAAAAGAATCTGTATTGTGGTGAGGGAACAGAGAAAAAAGATCATTTAGGACCTGCACTCACGAAGGGGGTAGGCAGCTGTATATCAGGGAGTAAACCTTCTGAGAATAAAAACAGCTGGAGCTTGTTAAGGTAATTACACAGGGGAAAGGATAATGTACTGGGAACTCCTAAGAAGAATCTGATTTGTGGTGAGGGGAGAGAGATAAAAGCTCATTTAAGAACGACATGAACATGCTGCGTAGGTAGCTGTTTATCAGTAAATATCTCCACTGAGATTAAGAAAAGCAATAGCTTAATAAATTAAGTACTTCCTGGTATGGTTACTGTACCGGTAACTCCCCAAAAGAATCTGGATTGTGGTGAGGGAACAGAGAAAAAAGCTCATTTAGGACCTGCACTTACGAAGGGGGTAGGCAGCTGTTTATCAGGGAGTAAACCTTCTGGGAATGAAAACAGCTGGAGCTTGTTAAGGTAATTACACAGGGGAAAGGATAATGTACTGGGAACTCCTCAGAAGAATCTGATTTGTGGTGAGGGGAGTTTAGATAAAAGCTCATTTAGTAACGACATGAACATGCTGCATAGGTAGCTGTTTATCAGTAAATATCTCCACTGAGATTAAGAAAAGCAGTAGCTTAATAAATTAAGTACTTCCTGGTATGGTTACTGTACTGGTAACTCCCCAAAAGAATCTGGATTGTGGTGAGGGAACAGAGAAAAAAGCTCATTTAGGACCTGCAGTTACGAAGGGGGTAGGCAGCTGTATATCAGGGAGTAAACCTTCTGAGAATAAAAACAGCTGGAGCTTGTTAAGGTAATTACACAGGGGAAAGGATAATGTACTGGGAACTCCTCAGAAAAATATGGTTTGTGGTGAGGGGAGAGAGATAAAAGCTCATTTAGGAACGACATGAACATGCTGCGTAGGTAGCTGTTTATCAGTAAATATCTCCACTGAGATTAAGAAAAGCAGTAGCTTAATAAATTAAGTACTTCCTGGTATGGTTACTGTACTGGTAACTCCCCAAAAGAATCTGGATTGTGGTGAGGGAACAGAGAAAAAAGCTCATTTAGTACCTGCACTTACGAAGGGGGGTAGGCAGCTGTATATCAGGGAGTAAACCTTCTGAGAATAAAAACAGCTGGAGCTTGTTAAGGTAATTACACAGGGGAAAGGATAATGTACTGGGAACTCCTCAGAAGAATCTGATATGTGGTGAGGGGAGAGAGATAAAAGCTCATTTAGAACGACATGAACATGCTGCATAGGTAGCTGTTTATCAGTAAATATCTCCACTGCGATTAAGAAAAGCAGTAGCTTAATAAATTAAGTACTTCCTGGTATGGTTACTGTACTGGTAACTCCCCCAAAGAATTTGGATTGTGGTGAGGGAACAGAGAAAAAAGCTCATTTAGGACCTGCCCTTACGAAGGGGGTAGGCAGCTGTATATCACGGAGTAAACCTTCTGAGAATAAAAACAGCTGGAGCTTGTTAAGGTAATTACACATGGGAAAGGATAATGTACTGGGAATCTCCTCAGAAGAATCTTATTTGTGGTGAGGGGGGAGAGATAAAAGCTCATTTAGGAACGACATGAACATGCTGCGTACGTAACTGTTTATCAGTAAATATCTCCACTGAGATTAAGAAAAGCAGTAGCTTAATAAAATAAGTACTTCCTGGTATCGTTACTGTACTGGTAACTCCCCAAAAGAATCTGGATGGTGGTGAGGGAACAGAGAAAAAAGCTCATTTAGGACCTGCACTAACGAAGGGGGTAGGCAGTTGTATATCAGGGAGTAAACCTTCTGAGAATAAAAACAGCTGGAGCTTGTTTAGGTAATTACACAGGGGAAAGGATAATGTACTGGGAACTCCTCAGAAGAATCTGATTTGTGGTGAGGGGAGAGAGATAAAAGCTCATTTAGGAACGACATGAACATGCTGCGTACGTAACTGTTTATCAGTAAATATCTCCACTGAGATTAAGAAAAGCAGTAGCTTAATAAATTATGTACTTCCTGGTATGTTTACTGTACTGGTAACTCCCCAAAAGAGTCTGGATTGTGGTGAGGGAACAGAGAAAAAAGCTCAATTAGGACCTGCACTTACGAAGCGGTAGGCAGCTGTATATCAGGGAGTAAACCTTCTGAGAATAAAAACAGCTGGAGCTTGTTAAGGTAATTACACAGGGGAAACGATAATGTACTGGGAACTCCTCAGAAGAATCTGATTTGTGGTGAGGGGAGAAAGATAAAAGCTCATTTAGGAACGACATGAACATGCTGCGTAGGTAGCTGTTTATCAGTAAATATCTCCACTGAGATTAAGAAAAGCAGTAGCTTAATAAATTAAGTACTTCCTGGTATGGTTACTGTACTTCTAACTCCCCAAAAGAATCTGGATTGTGGTGAGAGAACAGAGAAAAAGCTCATTTAGGACCTGCACTTACGAAGGGGGTAAGCAGCTGTATATAAGGGAGTAAACCTTCTGAGAATAAAAACAGCTGGAGCTTGTTAAGGTAATTACACAGGGGAAAGGATAATGTACTGGGAACTCCTCAGAAGAATCTGATTTGTGGTGAGGGGAGAGAGATAAAAGCTCATTTAAGAACGACATGAACATGCTGCGTAGGTAGCTGTTTATCAGTAAATATCTCCACTGAGATTTAGAAAAGCAGTAGCTTAATAAATTAAGTACTTGCTGGTATGGTTACTGTACTGGTAACTCCCCAAAAGAATCTGGATTGTGGTGAGGGAACAGAGAAAAAACCTCATATAGGACCTGCACTTACGAAGGGGGTAGGCAGCTGTATATCAGGGAGTAAACCTTCTGAGAATAAAAACAGCTTGAGCTTGTTAAGTTAATTACTCAGGGGAAAGGATAATGTACTGGGAACTCCTCAGAAGAATCTGATTTGTGGTGAGGGGAGAGAGATAAAAGCTCATTTAGGAACGACATGAACATGCTGCATACTTAGGTGTTTATCAGCAAATATCTCCACTGAGATTAAGAAAAGCAGTAGCTTAATAAATTAAGTACTTCCTGGTATGGTTACTGTACTGGTAACTCCCGAAAAGAATCTGGATTGTGGTGAGGGAACAGAGAAAAAAGCTCATTCAGGACCTGCACTTACGAAGGGGGTACGCAGCTGTATATCAGGGAGTAATCCTTCTGAGAATAAAAACAGCTGGAGCTTGTTAAGGTAATTACACAGGGGAAAGGATAATGTACTGGGAACTCCTCAGAAGAATCTGATTTGTGGTGAGGGGAGAGAGATAAAAGCTCATTTAGGAACGACATGAACGTGCTGCGTAGGTAGCTGTTTATCAGTAAATATCTCCACTGAGATTAAGAAAAGCAGTAGCTTAATAAATTAAGTACTTCCTGGTATGGTTACTGTACTGGTAACTCCCCAAAAGAATCTGGATTGTGGTGAGGGAACGGAGAAAAAAGCTCATTTAGGACCTGCACTTACGAAGGGGATAGGCAGTTGTATATCAGGGAGTAAACCTTCTGAGAATAAAAACAGCTGGAGCTTGTTAAGGTAATTACACAGGGGAAAGGATAATGTACTGGGAACTCCTCAGAAGAATCTGATTTGTGGTGAGGGGAGAGAGATAAAAGCTCATTTAGGAACGACATGAACATGCTGCATACGTAGCGGTTTATCAGCAAATATCTCCACTGAGTTTAAGAAATGCAGTATCTTAATAAATTAAGTACTTCCTGGTATGGTTACTGTACTGGTAACTCCCCAAAAGAATCTGGATTGTGGTGAGGGAACAGAGAAAAAGCTCATTTAGGACCTGCACTTACGAAGGGGGTAGGCAGTTGTTTATCAGGGTGTAAACCTTCTGAGAATAAAAACAGCTGGAGCTTGTTAAGGTAATTACACAGGGGAAAGGACAACGTACTGGGAACTGCTCAGAAGACTCTGATTTGTGGTGAGGGGAGAGAGATAAAAGCTCATTTAGGAACGACATGAACATGCTGCGTAGGTAGCTGTTTATCAGTACATATCTCCACTGAGATTAAGAAAAGCAGTAGCTTAATAAATTAAGTACTTCCTGGTATGGTTACTGTACTGGTAACTCCCCAAAAGAATCTGGATTGTGGTGAGGGAACTGAGAAAAAAGCTCATATAGGACCTGCACTTACAAAGAGGGTAGGCAGGTGTATATCAGGGAGTAAACCTTCTGAGAATAAAAACAGCTGGAGCTTGTTAAGGTAATTACACAGGGGAAAGGATAATGTACTGGGAACTCCTCAGAAGAATCTGATTTGTGGTGAGGGGAGAGAGATAAAAGCTCATTTAGGAATGACATGAACATGCTGCGTACGTAGCCGTTCATCAGTAAATATCTCCACTGAGATTAAGAAAAGCAGTAGCTTAATAAATTAAATATTTCCTCGTATGGTTACTGTACTGGTAACTCCTCAAAAGAATCTGGATTGTGGTGAGGGAACAGAGAAAAACTCTCATTTAGGACCTGCACTTACGAAGGGAGTAGGCAGCTGTATATCAGGGAGTAAACCTTCTGAGAATAAAAACAGGTGGAGCTTGTTAAGGTAATTACACAGGGGAAAGGACAATGTACTGGGACCTCCTCAGAAGAATCTGATTTGTGGTGAGGGGAGAGAGATAAAAGCTCATTTAGGAACGACATGAACATGCTGCGTAGGTAGCTGTTTATCAGTACATATCTCCACTGAGATTAAGAGAAGCAGTAGCTTAATAAATTAAGTACTTCCTGGTATGTTTACTCTACTGGTAACTCCCCAAAAGAATCTGGATTTTGGTGAGGGAACAGAGAAAAAAGCTCATTTAGGACCTGCACATACGAAGGGGGTAGGCAGCTGTATATCAGGGAGTAAACCTTCTGAGAATAAAAACAGCTGGAGCTTGTTAAGGTAATTACACAGGGGAAAGGATAATGTACTGGAAACTCCTCAGAAGAATCTGATTTGTGGTGAGGGGAGAGAGATAAAAGCTCATTTAGGAACGACATGAACATGCAGCGTAAGTAGCTGTTTATCAGTAAATATCTCCACTGAGATTAAGAAAAGCAGTAGCTTAATAAATTAAGTACTTCCTGGTATGGTTACTGTACTGGTAACTCCCCAAAAGAATCTGGATTGTGGTGAGGGAACAGAGAAAAAAGCTCATTTAGTACCTGCACTTACGAAGGGGGTAGGCAGCTGTATATCAGGGAGTAAACCTTCTGAGAATAAAAACAGCTGGAGCTTGTTAAGGTAATTACACAGGGGAAAGGATAATGTACTGGGAACTCCTCAGAAGAATCTGAAATGTGGTGAGGGGAGAGAGATAAAAGCTCATTTAGGAACGACATGAACATGCTGCATAGGTAGCTGTTTATCAGTAAATATCTCCACTGCGATTAAGAAAAGCAGTAGCTTAATAAATTAAGTACTTCCTGGTATGGTTACTGTACTGGTAACTCCCCAAAGAATTTGGATTGTGGTGAGGGAACAGAGAAAAAAGCTCATTTAGGACCTGCCCTTACGAAGGGGGTAGGCAGCTGTATATCACGGAGTAAACCTTCTGAGAATAAAAACAGCTGGAGCTTGTTAAGGTAATTACACATGGGAAAGGATAATGTACTGGGAACTCCTCAGAAGAATCTTATTTGTGGTGAGGGGAGAGAGATAAAAGCTCATTTAGGAACGACATGAACATGCTGCGTACGTAACTGTTTATCAGTAAATATCTCCACTGAGATTAAGAAAAGCAGTAGCTTAATAAAATAAGTACTTCCTGGTATCGTTACTGTACTGGTAACACCCCAAAAGAATATGGATGGTGGTGAAGGAACAGAGAAAAAAGCTCATTTAGGACCTGAACTTACGAAGGAGTAAGCAGCTATATATCAGGGAGTATCGCTTCTGAGAATAAAAACAGCTGGAGCTTGTTAAGGTAATTACACAGGGGAAAGGATAATGTACTGGGAACTCCACAGAAGAATCTGATTTGTGGTGAGTGGAGAGAGATAAAAGCACATTTAGGAACGACATGAACATGCTGCATGGTAGCTGTTTATCAGTAAATATCTCCACTGAGATTAAGAAAAGCAGTAGCTTAATAAATTAAGTACTTCCTGGTATGGTTACTGTACTGGTAACTCCCCAAAAGAATCTGGATTGTGGTGAGGGAACAGAGAAAAAAGCTCATTTAGGACCTGCACTTACGAAGGGGTTAGGCAGCTGTATATCAGGGAGTAAACCGTCTGAGAATAAAAACAGCTGGAGCTTGTTAAGGTAATTACACAGGGGAAAGGATAATGTACTGGGAACTCCTAAGAAGAATCTGATTTGTGGTGAGTGGAGAGAGATAAAAGCTCATTTAGGAACGACATGAACATGCTGCGTACGTAGCTGTTTATCAGTAAATATCTCCACTGAGATTAAGAAAAGCAGTAGCTTAATAAATTAAGTACTTGCTGGTATGGTTACTGTACTGGTAACTCCCCAAAAGAATCTGGATTGTGGTGAGGGAACAGAGAAAAAAGCTCATTTAGGACCTGCACTAACGAAGGGGGTAGGCAGTTGTATATCAGGGAGTAAACCTTCTGAGAATAAAAACAGCTGGAGCTTGTTTAGGTAATTACACAGGGGAAAGGATAATGTACTGGGAACTCCTCAGAAGAATCTGATTTGTGGTGAGGGGAGAGAGATAAGAGCTCATTTAGGAACGACATGAACATGCTGCGTAGGTAGCTGTTTATCAGTAAATATCTCCACTGAGATTAAGAAAAGCAGTAGCTTAATGAATTAAGTACTTCCTGGTATGGTTATTGTACTGGTAACTCCCCAAAAGAATCTGGATTGTGGTGAGGGAACAGAGAAAAAACCTCATTTAGGACCTGCACTTACGAAGGGGGTAGGCAGCTGTATATCAGGGAGTAAACCTTCTGAGAATAAAAACAGCTGGAGCTTGTTAAGTTAATTACTCAGGGGAAAGGATAATGTACTGGGAACTCCTCAGAAGAATCTGATTTGTGGTTAGGGGAGAGAGATAAAAGCTCATTTAGGAACGACATGAACATGCTGCATACTTAGGTGTTTATCAGCAAATATCTCCACTGAGATTAAGAAAAGCAGTAGCTTAATAAATTAAGTACTTCCTGGTATGGTTACTGTACTGGTAACTCCCGAAAAGAATCTGGATTGTGGTGAGGGAACAGAGAAAAAAGCTCATTTAGGACCTGCACTTACGAAGGGGGTACGCAGCTGTATATCAGGGAGTAAACCTTCTGAGAATAAAAACAGCTGGAGCTTGTTAAGGTAATTACACAGGGGAAAGGATAATGTACTGGGAACTCCTCAGAAGAATCTGACTTGTGGTGAGGGGAGAGAGATAAAAGCTCATTTAGGAACGACATGAACATGCTGCATACGTAGCAGTTTATCAGCAAATATCTCCACTGAGTTTAAGAAATGCAGTATCATAATAAATTAAGTACTTCCTGGTATGGTTACTGTACTGGTAACTCCCCAAAAGAATCTGGATTGTGGTGAGGGAACAGAGAAAAAGCTCATTTAGGACCTGCACTTACGAAGGGGGTAGGCATCTGTATATCAGGGAGTAAACCTTCTGAGAATAAAAACAGCTGGACCTTGTTAAGGTAATTACACAGGGGAAAGGATAATGTACTGGGAACTCCTCAGAAGAATCTGATTTGTGGTGAGGGGAGTTAGATAAAATCTCATTTAGTAACGACATGAACATGCTGCGTAGGTAGCTGTTTATCAGTAAATATCTCCACTGAGATTAAGAAAAGCAGTAGCTTAATAATTTAAGTACTTCCTGGTATGGTTACTGTACTGGTAACTCCCCAAAAGAATCTGTATTGTGGTGAGGGAACAGAGAAAAAAGATCATTTAGGACCTGCACTCACAAAGGGGGTAGGCAGCTGTATATCAGGGAGTAAACCTTCTGAGAATAAAAACAGCTGGAGCTTGTTAAGGTAATTACACAGGGGAAAGGATAATGTACTGGGAACTCCTCAGAAGAATCTGATTTGTGGTGAGGGGAGAGAGATAAAAGCTCATTTATGAACGACATGAACATGCTGCGTAGGTAGCTGTTTATCAGTAAATATCTCCACTGAGATTAAGAAAGGCAATAGCTTAATAAATTAAGTACTTCCTGGTATGGTTACTGTACCGGTAACTCCCCAAAAGAATCTGGATTGTGGTGAGGGAACAGAGAAAAAAGCTCATTTAGGACCTGCACTTACGAAGGGGGTAGGCAGCTGTTTATCAGGGAGTAAACCTTCTGGGAATAAAAACAGCTGGAGCTTGTTAAGGTAATTAAACAGGGGAAAGGATAATGTACTGGGAACTCCTCAGAAGAATCTGATTTGTGGTGAGGGGAGTTAGATAAAAGCTCATTTAGTAACGACATGAACATGCTGCGTAGGTAGCTGTTTATCAGTAAATATCTCCACTGAGATTAAGAAAAGCAGTAGCTTAATAAATTAAGTACTTCCTGGTATGGTTACTGTACTGGTAACTCCCCAAAAGAATCTGGATTGTGGTGAGGGAACAGAGAAAAAAGCTCATTTAGGACCTGCAGTTACGAAGGGGGTAGGCAGCTGTATATCAGGGAGTAAACCTTCTGAGAATAAAAACAGCTGGATCTTATTAAGGTAATTACACAGGGGAAAGGATAATGTACTGGGAACTCCTCAGAAAAATCTGGTTTGTGGTGAGGGGAGAGAGATAAAAGCTCATTTAGGAACGACATGAACATGCTGCGTAGGTAGCTGTTTATCAGTAAATATCTCCACTGAGATTAAGAAAAGCAGTAGCTTAATAAATTAAGTACTTCCTGGTATGGTTACTGTACCGGTAACTCCCCAAAAGAATCTGGATTGTGGTGAGGGAACAGAGAAAAAAGCTCATTTAGGACCTGCACTTATGAAGGGGGTAGGTAGGTGTATATCAGGGAGTAAACCTTCTGAGAATAAAAACAGCTGGAGCTTGTTAAGGTAATTACACAGGGGAAAGGATAATGTACTGGGAACTCCTCAGAAGAATCTGATATGTGTTGAGGGGAGAGAGATAAAAGCTCATTTAGGAACGACATGTACATGCTGCATAGGTAGCTGTTTATCAGTAAATATCTCCACTGCGATTAAGAAAAGCAGTAGCTTAATAAATTAAGTACTTCCTGGTATGGTTACTGTACTGGTAACTCCCCCAAAGAATTTGGATTGTGGTGAGGGAACAGAGAAAAAAGCTCATTTAGGACCTGCCCTTACGAAGGGGGTAGGCAGCTGTATATCACGGAGTAAACCTTCTGAGAATAAAAACAGCTGGAGCTTGTTAAGGTAATTACACATGGGAAAGGATAATGTACTGGGAACTCCTCAGAAGAATCTTATTTGTGGTGAGGGGAGAGAGATAAAAGCTCATTTAGGAACGACATGAACATGCTGCGTACGTAACTGTTTATCAGTAAATATCTCCACTGAGATTAAGAAAAGCAGTAGCTTAATAAAATAAGTACTTCCTGGTATCGTTACTGTACTGGTAACTCCCCAAAAGAATATGGATGGTGGTGAAGGAACAGAGAAAAAAGCTCATTTAGGACCTGAACTTACGAAGGAGTAAGCAGCTATATATCAGGGAGTATCGCTTCTGAGAATAAAAACAGCTGGAGCTTGTTAAGGTAATTACACAGGGGAAAGGATAATGTACTGGGAACTCCACAGAAGAATCTGATTTGTGGTGAGTGGAGAGAGATAAAAGCACATTTAGGAACGACATGAACATGCTGCATGGTAGCTGTTTATCAGTAAATATCTCCACTGAGATTAAGAAAAGCAGTAGCTTAATAAATTAAGTACTTCCTGGTATGGTTACTGTACTGGTAACTCCCCAAAAGAATCTGGATTGTGGTGAGGGAACAGAGAAAAAAGCTCATTTAGGACCTGCACTTACGAAGGGGTTAGGCAGCTGTATATCAGGGAGTAAACCGTCTGAGAATAAAAACAGCTGGAGCTTGTTAAGGTAATTTCACAGGGGAAAGGATAATGTACTGGGAACTCCTAAGAAGAATCTGATTTGTGGTGAGTGGAGAGAGATAAAAGCTCATTTAGGAACGACATGAACATGCTGCGTACGTAGCTGTTTATCAGTAAATATCTCCACTGAGATTAAGAAAAGCAGTAGCTTAATAAATTAAGTACTTGCTGGTATGGTTACTGTACTGGTAACTCCCCAAAAGAATCTGGATTGTGGTGAGGGAACAGAGAAATAAGCTCATTTAGGACCTGCACTAACGAAGGGGGTAGGCAGTTGTATATCAGGGAGTAAACCTTCTGAGAATAAAAACAGCTGGAGCTTGTTTAGGTAATTACACAGGGGAAAGGATAATGTACTGGGAACTCCTCAGAAGAATCTGATTTGTGGTGAGGGGAGAGAGATAAAAGCTCATTTATGAACGACATGAACATGCTGCGTAGGTAGCTGTTTATCAGTAAATATCTCCACTGAGATTAAGAAAAGCAGTAGCTTAATGAATTAAGTACTTCCTGGTATGGTTATTGTACTGGTAACTCCCCAAAAGAATCTGGATTGTGGTGAGGGAACAGAGAAAAAAGCTCATTTAGGACCTGCACTTACGAAGGGGGTAGGCAGTTGTATATCAGGGAGTAAACCTTCTGAGAATAAAAACAGCTGGATCTTGTTAAGGTAATTACACAGGGGAAAGGATAATGTACTGGGAACTCCTCAGAAAAATCTGGTTTGTGGTGAGGGGAGAGAGATAAAAGCTCATTTAGGAACGACATGAACATGCTGCGTAGGTAGCTGTTTATCAGTAAATATCTCCACTGAGATTAAGAAAAGCAGTAGCTTAATAAATTAAGTACTTCCTGGTATGGTTACTGTACCGGTAACTCCCCAAAAGAATCTGGATTGTGGTGAGGGAACAGAGAAAAAAGCTCATTTAGGACCTGCACTTATGAAGGGGGTAGGTAGGTGTATATCAGGGAGTAAACCTTCTGAGAATAAAAACAGCTGGAGCTTGTTAAGGTAATCACACAGGGGAAAGGATAATGTACTGGGAACTCCTCAGAAGAATCTGATTTGTGGTGAGGGGAGTTAGATAAAAGCTCATTTAGTAACGAAATGAACATGCTGCGTAGGTAGCTGTTTATCAGTAAATATCTCCACTGAGATTAAGAAAAGCAGTAGCTTAATAAATTAAGTACTTCCTGGTATGGTTACTGTACTGGTAACTCCCCAAAAGAATCTGGATTGTGGTGAGGGAACAGAGAAAAAAGCTCATTTAGTACCTGCACTTACGAAGGGGGTAGGCAGCTGTATATCAGGGAGTAAACCTTCTGAGAATAAAAACAGCAGGAGCTTGTTAAGGTAATTACACAGGGGAAAGGATAATGTACTGGGAACTCCTCAGAAGAATCTGATATGTGTTGAGGGGAGAGAGATAAAAGCTCATTTAGGAACGACATGAACATGCTGCATAGGTAGCTGTTTATCAGTAAATATCTCCACTGCGATTAAGAAAAGCAGTAGCTTAATAAATTAAGTACTTCCTGGTATGGTTACTGTACTGGTAACTCCCCCAAAGAATTTGGATTGTGGTGAGGGAACAGAGAAAAAAGCTCATTTAGGACCTGCCCTTACGAAGGGGGTAGGCAGCTGTATATCACGGAGTAAACCTTCTGAGAATAAAAACAGCTGGAGCTTGTTAAGGTAATTACACATGGGAAAGGATAATGTACTGGGAACTCCTCAGAAGAATCTTATTTGTGGTGAGTGGAGAGAGATAAAAGCTCATTTAGGAACGACATGAACATGCTGCGTACGTAACTGTTTATCAGTAAATATCTCCACTGAGATTAAGAAAAGCAGTAGCTTAATAAAATAAGTACTTCCTGGTATCGTTACTGTACTGGTAACTCCCCAAAAGAATATGGATGGTGGTGAAGGAACAGAGAAAAAAGCTCATTTAGGACCTGAACTTACGAAGGAGTAAGCAGCTATATATCAGGGAGTATCGCTTCTGAGAATAAAAACAGCTGGAGCTTGTTAAGGTAATTACACAGGGGAAAGGATAATGTACTGGGAACTCCACAGAAGAATCTGATTTGTGGTGAGTGGAGAGAGATAAAAGCACATTTAGGAACGACATGAACATGCTGCATGGTAGCTGTTTATCAGTAAATATCTCCACTGAGATTAAGAAAAGCAGTAGCTTAATAAATTAAGTACTTCCTGGTATGGTTACTGTACTGGTAACTCCCCAAAAGAATCTGGATTGTGGTGAGGGAACAGAGAAAAAAGCTCATTTAGGACCTGCACTTACGAAGGGGTTAGGCAGCTGTATATCAGGGAGTAAACCGTCTGAGAATAAAAACAGCTGGAGCTTGTTAAGGTAATTACACAGGGGAAAGGATAATGTACTGGGAACTCCTAAGAAGAATCTGATTTGTGGTGAGTGGAGAGAGATAAAAGCTCATTTAGGAACGACATGAACATGCTGCGTACGTAGCTGTTTATCAGTAAATATCTCCACTGAGATTAAGAAAAGCAGTAGCTTAATAAATTAAGTACTTGCTGGTATGGTTACTGTACTGGTAACTCCCCAAAAGAATCTGGATTGTGGTGAGGGAACAGAGAAAAAAGCTCATTTAGGACCTGCACTAACGAAGGGGGTAGGCAGTTGTATATCAGGGAGTAAACCTTCTGAGAATAAAAACAGCTGGAGCTTGTTTAGGTAATTACACAGGGGAAAGGATAATGTACTGGGAACTCCTCAGAAGAATCTGATTTGTGGTGAGGGGAGAGAGATAAAAGCTCATTTATGAACGACATGAACATGCTGCGTAGGTAGCTGTTTATCAGTAAATATCTCCACTGAGATTAAGAAAAGCAGTAGCTTAATGAATTAAGTACTTCCTGGTATGGTTATTGTACTGGTAACTCCCCAAAAGAATCTGGATTGTGGTGAGGGAACAGAGAAAAAAGCTCATTTAGGACCTGCACTTACGAAGGGGGTAGGCAGTTGTATATCAGGGAATAAACCTTCTGAGAATAAAAACAGCTGGAGCTTGTTAAGGTAATTACACAGAGGAAAGGATAATGTACTGGGAACTCCTCAGAAGAATCTGATTTGTGGTGAGGGGAGAGAGATAAAAGCTCATTTAGGAACCACATGAACATGCTGCGTACGTAGCTGTTTATCAGTAAATATCTCCACTGAGATTAAGAAAAGCAGTAGCTTAATAAATTATGTACTTCCTGGTATGTTTACTGTACTGGTAACTCCCCAAAAGAGTCTGGATTGTGGTGAGGGAACAGAGAAAAAAGCTCATTTAGGACCTGCACTTACGAAGCGGTAGGCAGCTGTATATCAGGGAGTAAACCTTCTGAGAATAAAAACAGCTGGAGCTTGTTAAGGTAATTACATAGGGGAAACGATAATGTACTGGGAACTCCTCAGAAGAATCTGATTTGTGGTGAGGGGAGAAAGATAAAAGCTCATTTAGGAACGACATGAACATGCTGCGTAGGTAGCTGTTTATCAGTAAATATCTCCACTGAGATTAAGAAAAGCAGTAGCTTAATAAATTAAGTACTTCCTGGTATGGTTACTGTACTTCTAACTCCCCAAAAGAATCTGGATTGTGGTGAGGGAACAGAGAAAAAGCTCATTTAGGACCTGCACTTACGAAGGGGGTAAGCAGCTGTATATAAGGGAGTAAACCTTCTGAGAATAAAAACAGCTGGAGCTTGTTAAGGTAATTACACAGGGGAAAGGATAATGTACTGGGAACTCCTCAGAAGAATCTGATTTGTGGTGAGGGGAGAGAGATAAAAGCTCATTTAAGAACGACATGAACATGCTGCGTAGGTAGCTGTTTATCAGTAAATATCTCCACTGAGATTTAGAAAAGCAGTAGCTTAATAAATTAAGTACTTCCTGGTATGGTTTCTGTACTGGTAACTCCCCAAAAGAATCTGGATTGTGGTGAGGGAACAGAGAAAAAACCTCATTTAGGACCTGCACTTACGAAGGGGGTAGGCAGCTGTATATCAGGGAGTAAACCTTCTGAGAATAAAAACAGCTGGAGCTTGTTAAGTTAATTACTCAGGGGAAAGGATAATGTACTGGGAACTCCTCAGAAGAATCTGATTTGTGGTGAGGGGAGAGAGATAAAAGCTCATTTAGGAACGACATGAACATGCTGCATACTTAGGTGTTTATCAGCAAATATCTCCACTGAGATTAAGAAAAGCAGTAGCTTAATAAATTAAGTACTTCCTGGTATGGTTACTGTACTGGTAACTCCCGAAAAGAATCTGGATTGTGGTGAGGGAACAGAGAAAAAAGCTCATTTAGGACCTGCACTTACGAAGGGGGTACGCAGCTGTATATCAGGGAGTAAACCTTCTGAGAATAAAAACAGCTGGAGCTTGTTAAGGTAATTACACAGGGGAAAGGATAATGTACTGGGAACTCCTCAGAAGAATCTGATTTGTGGTGAGGGGAGAGAGATATAAGCTCATTTAGGAACGACATGAACGTGCTGCGTAGGTAGCTGTTTATCAGTAAATATCTCCACTGAGATTAAGAAAAGCAGTAGCTTAATAAATTAAGTACTTCCTGGTATGGTTACTGTACTGGTAACTCCCCAAAAGAATCTGGATTGTGGTGAGGGAACGGAGAAAAAAGCTCATTTAGGACCTGCACTTACGAAGGGGATAGGCAGTTGTATATCAGGGAGTAAACCTTCTGAGAATAAAAACAGCTGGAGCTTGTTAAGGTAATTACACAGGGGAAAGGATAATGTACTGGGAACTCCTCAGAAGAATCTGATTTGTGGTGAGGGGAGAGAGATAAAAGCTCATTTAGGAACGACATGAACATGCTGCATACGTAGCGGTTTATCAGCAAATATCTCCACTGAGTTTAAGAAATGCAGTATCATAATAAATTAAGTACTTCCTGGTATGGTTACTGTACTGGTAACTCCCCAAAAGAATCTGGATTGTGGTGAGGGAACAGAGAAAAAGCTCATTTAGGACCTGCACTTACGAAGGGGGTAGGCAGTTGTTTATCAGGGTGTAAACCTTCTGAGAATAAAAACAGCTGGAGCTTGTTAAGGTAATTACACAGGGGAAAGGACAACGTACTGGGAACTGCTCAGAAGAATCTGATTTGTGGTGAGGGGAGAGAGATAAAAGCTCATTTAGGAACGACATGAACATGCTGCGTAGGTAGCTGTTTATCAGTACATATCTCCACTGAGATTCAGAAAAGCAGTAGCTTAATAAATTAAGTACTTCCTGGTATGGTTACTGTACTGGTAACTCCCCAAAAGAATCTGGATTGTGGTGAGGGAACTGAGAAAAAAGCTCATATAGGACCTGCACTTACAAAGAGGGTAGGCAGGTGTATATCAGGGAGTAAACCTTCTGAGAATAAAAACAGCTGGAGCTTGTTAAGGTAATTACACAGGGGAAAGGATAATGTACTGGGAACTCCTCAGAAGAATCTGATTTGTGGTGAGGGGAGAGAGATAAAAGCTCATTTAGGCACGACATGAACATGCTGCGTACGTAGCCGTTTATCAGTAAATATCTCCACTGAGATTAAGAAAAGCAGTAGCTTAATAAATTAAATATTTCCTCGTATGGTTACTGTACTGGTAACTCCTCAAAAGAATCTGGATTGTGGTGAGGGAACAGAGAAAAACTCTCATTTAGGACCTGCACTTACGAAGGGAGTAGGCAGCTGTATATCAGGGAGTAAACCTTCTGAGAATAAAAACAGGTGGAGCTTGTTAAGGTAATTACACAGGGGAAAGGACAATGTACTGGGACCTCCTCAGAAGAATCTGATTTGTGGTGAGGGGAGAGAGATAAAAGCTCATTTAGGAACGACATGAACATGCTGCGTAGGTAGCTGTTTATCAGTACATATCTCCACTGAGATTAAGAGAAGCAGTAGCTTAATAAATTAAGTACTTCCTGGTATGTTTACTCTACTGGTAACTCCCCAAAAGAATCTGGATTTTGGTGAGGGAACAGAGAAAAAAGCTCATTTAGGACCTGCACATACGAAGGGGGTAGGCAGCTGTATATCAGGGAGTAAACCTTCTGAGAATAAAAACAGCTGGAGCTTGTTAAGGTAATTACACAGGGGAAAGGATAATGTACTGGAAACTCCTCAGAAGAATCTGATTTGTGGTGAGGGGAGAGAGATAAAAGCTCATTTAGGAACGACATGAACATGCAGCGTAAGTAGCTGTTTATCAGTAAATATCTCCACTGAGATTAAGAAAAGCAGTAGCTTAATAAATTAAGTACTTCCTGGTATGGTTACTGTACTGGTAACTCCCCAAAAGAATCTGGATTGTGGTGAGGGAACAGAGAAAAAGCTCATTTAGTACCTGCACTTACGAAGGGGGTAGGCAGCTGTATATCAGGGAGTAAACCTTCTGAGAATAAAAACAGCTGGAGCTTGTTAAGGTAATTACACAGGGGAAAGGATAATGTACTGGGAACTCCTCAGAAGAATCTGATATGTGGTGAGGGGAGAGAGATAAAAGCTCATTTAGGAACGACATGAACATGCTGCATAGGTAGCTGTTTATCAGTAAATATCTCCACTGCGATTAAGAAAAGCAGTATCTTAATAAATTAAGTACTTCCTGGTATGGTTACTGTACTGGTAACTCCCCCAAAGAATTTGGATTGTGGTGAGGGAACAGAGAAAAAAGCTCATTTAGGACCTGCCCTTACGAAGGGGGTAGGCAGCTGTATATCACGGAGTAAACCTTCTGAGAATAAAAACAGCTGGAGCTTGTTAAGGTAATTACACATGGGAAAGGATAATGTACTGGGAACTCCTCAGAAAAATCTTATTTGTGGTGAGGGGAGAGAGATAAAAGCTCATTTAGGAACGACATGAACATGCTGCGTACGTAACTGTTTATCAGTAAATATCTCCACTGAGATTAAGAAAAGCAGTAGCTTAATAAAATAAGTACTTCCTGGTATCGTTACTGTACTGGTAACTCCCCAAAAGAATCTGGATTGTGGTGAGGGAACAGAGAAAAAAGCTCATTTAGGACCTGCACATACGAAGGGGGTAGGCAGCTGTATATCAGGGAGTAAACCTTCTGAGAATAAAAACAGCTGGAGCTTGTTAAGGTACTTACACATGGGAAAGGATAATGTACTGTTAACTCCTCAGAAGAATCTGATTTGTGGTGAGGGGGGAGAGATATAAGCTCATTTAGGAACGACATGAACATGCTGTGTACGTAGCTGTTTATCAGTAAATATCTCCACTGAGATTAAGAAAAGCAGTAGCTTAATAAATTAAGTACTTCCTGGTATGGTTACTGTACTGTTAACTCCCCAAAAGAATCTGGATTGTGGTGAGGGAACAGAGAAAAAAGCTCATTTAGGACCTGCACCTGCGAAGGGGGTAGGCAGGGGTATATCAGAGAGGAAACCTTCTGAGAATAAAAACAGCTGGAGCTTGTTAAGGTAATTATACAGGGGAAAGGATAATGTACTGGGAACTCCTCAGAAGAATGTGATTTGTGGTGAGGGGAGAGAGATAAATGCCCATTTAGGCACGACATGAACATGCTGCGTAGGTAGCAGTTTATCAGTAAATATCTCCACTGAGATTAAGAAAAGCAGTAGCTTAATAAATTAAGTACTTCCTGGTATGGTAACTGTACTGGTAACTCCCCAAAAGAATCTGGATTGTGGTGAGGGAACAGAGAAAAAAGCTCATTTATCACCTGCACTTACGAAGGGGGTAGGCAGCTGTATATCAGGGAGTAAACCATATGAGAATAAAAACAGCTGGAGCTTGTTAAGGTAATTACACAGGGGAAACGATAATGTACTGGGAACTCCTCAGAAGAATCTGATTTGTTGTGAGGGGAGAGAGATAAAAGCTCATTTAGGAACGACATGAACATGCTGCGTAGGTAGCTGTTTATCAGTAAATATCTCCACTGAGATTAAGAAAAGCAGTAGCTTAATAAATTAAGTACTTCCTGGTATGGTTACTGTACTGGTAACTCCCCAAAAGAATCTGGATTTTGGTGAGGGAAAAGAGAAAAAAGCTCATTTAGGTCCTGCACTTACGAAGAGGGTAGGCTGCTGTATATCAGGGAGTAAACCTTCTGAAAATAAAAACAGCTGGAGCTTGTTAAGGTAATTACACAGGGGAAAGGATAATGTACTTGGAACTCCTCAGAAGAATGTGATTTGTGGTGAGGGGAGAGAGATAAATGCTCATTTAGGCACGACATGAACATGCTGCGTAGGTAGCAGTTTATCAGTAAATATCTCCACTGAGATTAAGAAAAGCAGTAGCTTAATAAATTAAGTACTTCCTGGTATGGTAACTGTACTGGTAACTCCCCAAAAGAATCTGGATTGTGGTGAGGGAACAGAGAAAAAACTCATTTAGCACCTGCACTTACGAAGGGGTTAGGCAGCTGTATATCAGGGAGTAAACCTTCTGAGAATAAAAACAGCTGGAGCTTGTTAAGGTAATTACACAGGGGAAAGGATAATGTACTGGGAACTCCTCAGAAGAATCTGATTTGTGGTGAGGGGAGAGAGATAAAAGCTCATTTAGGAACGACATGAACATGCTGCGTAGGTAGCTGTTTATCAGTAAATATCTCCACTGAGATTAAGAAAAAGCAGTAGCTTAATAAATTAAGTACTATCTGGTATGGTTACAGTACTGGTAACTCCCCAAAAGAATCTGGATTGTGGTGAGGGAACAGAGAAAAAAGCTCATTTAGGACCTGCACTTACGAAGGGGGTAGGCAGCTGTATATCAGGGAGTATACCTTCTGAGAATAAAAAACAGCTGGAGCTTGTTAAGGTAATTACACAGGGGAAAGGATAATGTACTGGGAACTCCTCAGAAGAATCTGATTTGTGGTGAGGGGAGAGAGATAAAAGCTCATTCAGGAACGACATGAACATGCTGCGTAGGTAGCAGTTTATCAGTAAATATCTCCACTGAGAATAAGAAAAGCAGTAGCTTAATAAATTAAGTACTTCCTGGTATGTTTACTGTACTGGTAACTCCCCAAAAGAATCTGGATTGTGGTGAGGGAACAGAGAAAAAAGCTCATTTAGGACCTGCACTTACAAAGGTGGTAGGCAGCAGTATATCAGGGAGTATCCTTCTGAGAATAAAAACAGCTGGAGCTTGTTAAGGTAATTACACAGGGGAAAGGATAATGTACTGGGAACTCCTCAGAAGAATCTGATTTGTGGTGAGGGGAGAGAGATAAAAGCTCATTTAGGATCGAAATGAACATGCTGCGTAGGTAGCTGTTTATCAGTAAATATCTCCACTGAGATTAAGAAAAGCAGTAGCTTAATAAATTAAGTACTTCCTGGTATGGTTACTGTACTGGTAACTCCCCTAAAGAATCTGGATTGTGGTGAGGGAACAGAGAAAAAAGCTCATTTAGGACCTGCACTTACGAAGGTGTTAGGCAGCTGTATATCAGGGAGTAAACCTTCTGAGAACAAAAACAGCTGGAGCTTGTTAAGGTAATTACTCAGGGGAAAGGATAATGTACTGGGAACTCCTCAGAAGAATCTGATTTGTGGTGAGGGGAGAGAGATAAAACTCATTTAGGAACGACATGAACCTGCTGCGTAGGTAGCTGTTTATCAGTAAATATCTCCACTGAGATTAAGAAAAGCAGTAGCTTAATAAATTAAGTACTTCCTGGTATGGTTACTGTACTGGTAACTCCCCAAAAGAATCTGGATTGTGGTGACGGAACAGAGAGAAAAGCTCATTTAGGACCTGCACTTACGAAGGGGGTAGGCAGCTGTATATCAGGGAGTAAACCTTCTGAGAATAAAAACAGCTGGAGCTTGTTAAGGTAATTACTCAGGGGAAAGGATAATGTACTGGGAACTCCTCAGAAGAATCTGATTTGTGGTGAGGGGAGAGAGATAAAAGCTCATTTAAGAACGACATGAACATGCTGCGTAGGTAACTGTTTATCAGTAAATATCTCCACTGAGATTAAGAAAAGCAGTAGCTTAATAAATGAAGTACTTCCTGGTATGGTTACTGTACTGCTAACTCCCCAAAAGAATCTGGATTGTGGTGAGGGAACAGAGAAAAAAGCTCATTTAGGACCTGCACTTACGAAGGGGGTAGGCAGCTGTATACAGGGAGTATCGCTTCTGAGAATAAAAACAGCTGGAGCTTGTTAAGGTAATTACACAGTGGAAAGGATAATGTGCTAGGAACACCTCAGAAGAATCTGATTTGTGGTGAGGGGAGAGAGATAAAAGTTCATTTAGGAACGACATGAACATGCTACATACGTAGCTGTTTATCAGTAAATATCTCCACTGAGATTAAGCAAAGCAGTAGCTTAATAAATTAAGTACTTCCTGGTATGGATACTGTACTGGTAACTCCCCAAAAGAATCTGGATTGTGGTGAGGGAACAGAGAAAAAAGCTCATTTAGGACCTGCACTTACGAAGGGGGTACGCAGCTGTATATCAGGGAGTAAACCTTCTGAGAATAAAAACAGATGGATCTTGTTAAGGTAATTACACAGGGGAAAGGATAATGTACTGGGAACTCCTCAGAAGAATCTGATTTGTGGTGTGGGGATAGTGATAAAAAATCATTATGAACGACATGAACATGCTGCGTAGGTAGCTGTTTATCAGTAAATATCTCCACTGAGATTAAGAAGAGCAGTAGCTTAATAAATTAAGTACTTCCTGGTATGGTTACTGTACTGGTAACTCCCCAAAAGAATCTGGATTGTGGTGAGGGAACAGAGAAAAAAGCTCATTTAGGACCTGCCCTTATGAAGGGGGTAGGTAGGTGTATATCAGGGAGTATCGCGTCTGAGAATAAAAACAGCTGGAGGTTGTTAAGGTAATTACACAGGGGAAAGGATAATGTACTGGGAACTCCTCAGAAGAATCTGATTTGTGGTGAGGGGAGAGAGATAAAAGCTCATTTAGGAGCGAAATGAACATGCTCCATAGGTAGCTATTTATCAGTAAATATCTCCAATGAGATTAAGAAAAGCAGTAGCTTAATAAATTAAGTACTTCCTGGTATGGTTACTGTACTGATAACTCCCCAAAAGAGTCTGGATTGTGGTGAGGGAACAGAGAAAAAAGCTCATTTAGGACCTGCACTTACGAAGGTGGTACGCAGATGTATATCAGGGAGTATCGCTTCTGAGAATAAAAACAGCTGGAGCTTGTTAAGGTAATTACACAGTGGAAAGGATAATGTACTAGGAACACCTCAGAAGAATCTGATTTGTGGTGAGGGGAGAGAGATAAAAGCTCATTTAGGAACGACATGAACATGCTGCGTAGGTAGCTGTTTATCAGTTAATATCTCCACTGAGATTAAGAAAAGCAGTAGCTTAATAAATTAAGTACTTCCTGGTATGGTTACTGTACTGGTAACTCCCCAAGAGAATCTGGATTGTGGTGAGGGAACAGAGAAAAAAGCTCATTTAGGACCTGCACTTACGAAGGGGGTAGGCAGCTGTATATCAGGGAGTAAACCTTCTGAGAATAAAAACAGCTGGAGCTTGTTAAGGTAATTACACTGGGGAAAGGATAATTTACTGGGAACTCCTCAGAAGAATCTGATTTGTGGTGAGGGGATAGAGATAAAAGCTCATTTGGGAACGAAATGAACTTGCTGCGAAGGTAGCTGTTTATCTGTAAATATCTCCACTGAGATTAAGAAACGCAGTAGCTTAATAAATTAAGTACTTCCTGGTATGGTTACTGTACTGGTAACTCCCCAAAAGAATCTGGATTGTGGTGAGGGAACAGAGAAAAAAGCTCATTTAGGTCCTGCACTTACGAAGAGGGTAGGCAGCTGTATATCAGGGAGTAAACCTTCTGAGAATAAAAACACCTGGAGCTTGTTAAGGTAATTATACAGGGGAAAGGATAATGTACTGGGAACTCCTCAGAAGAATGTGATTTGTGGTGAGGGGAGAGAGATAAATGCTCATTTAGGCACGACATGAACATGCTGCGTAGGTAGCAGTTTATCAGTAAATATCTCCACTGAGATTAAGAAAAGCAGTAGCTTAATAAATTAAGTACTTCCTGGTATGGTAACTGTACTGGTAACTCCCCAAAAGAATCTGGATTGTGGTGAGGGAACAGAGAAAAAAGCTCATTTAGCACCTGCACTTACGAAAGGGGTAGGCAGCTGTATATAAGGGAGTAAACCATATGAGAATAAAAACAGCTGGAGCTTGTTAAGGTAATTACACAGGGGAAACGATAGTGTACTGGGAACTCCTCAGAAGAATCTGATTTGTTGTGAGGGGAGAGAGATAAAAGCTCATTTAGGAACGACATGAACATGCTGCGTAGGTAGCTGTTTATCAGTAAATATCTCCACTGAGATTAAGAAAAGCAGTAGCTTAATAAATTAAGTACTTCCTGGTATGGTTACTGTACTGGTAACTCCCCAAAAGAATCTGGATTTTGGTGAGGGAAAAGAGAAAAAAGCTCATTTAGGTCCTGCACTTACGAAGAGGGTAGGCTGCTGTATATCAGGGAGTAAACCTTCTGAAAATAAAAACAGCTGGAGCTTGTTAAGGTAATTACACAGGGGAAAGGATAATGTACTGGGAACTCCTCAGAAGAATGTGATTTGTGGTGAGGGGAGAGAGATAAATGCTCATTTAGGCACGACATGAACATGCTGCGTAGGTAGCAGTTTATCAGTAAATATCTCCACTGAGATTAAGAAAAGCAGTAGCTTAATAAATTAAGTACTTCCTGGTATGGTAACTGTACTGGTAACTCCCCAAAAGAATCTGGATTGTGGTGAGGGAACAGAGAAAAAACTCATTTAGCACCTGCACTTACGAAGGGGTTAGGCAGCTGTATATCAGGGAGTAAACCTTCTGAGAATAAAAACAGCTGGAGCTTGTTAAGGTAATTACACAGGGGAAAGGATAATGTACTGGGAACTCCTCAGAAGAATCTGATTTGTGGTGAGGGGAGAGAGATAAAAGCTCATTTAGGAACGACATGAACATGCTGCGTAGGTAGCTGTTTATCAGTAAATATCTCCACTGAGATTAAGAAAAAGCAGTAGCTTAATAAATTAAGTACTATCTGGTATGGTTACAGTACTGGTAACTCCCCAAAAGAATCTGGATTGTGGTGAGGGAACAGAGAAAAAAGCTCATTTAGGACCTGCACTTACGAAGGGGGTAGGCAGCTGTATATCAGGGAGTATACCTTCTGAGAATAAAAAACAGCTGGAGCTTGTTAAGGTAATTACACAGGGGAAAGGATAATGTACTGGGAACTCCTCAGAAGAATCTGATTTGTGGTGAGGGGAGAGAGATAAAAGCTCATTTAGGAACGACATGAACATGCTGCGTAGGTAGCAGTTTATCAGTAAATATCTCCACTGAGATTAAGAAAAGCAGTAGCTTAATAAATTAAGTACTTCCTGGTATGTTTACTGTACTGGTAACTCCCCAAAAGAATCTGGATTGTGGTGAGGGAACAGAGAAAAAAGCTTATTTAAGACCTGCACTTACGAAGGTGTTAGGCAGCTGTATATCAGGGAGTAAACCTTCTGAGAATAAAAAGAGCTGGAGCTTGTTAAGGTAATTACACAGGGGAAAGGATAATGTACTGGGAACTCCTCAGAAGAATCTGTTTTGTGGTGAGGGGAGAGAGATAAAACTCATTTAGGAACGACATGAACATGCTGCGTAGGTAGCTGTTTATCAGTAAATATCTCCACTGAGATTAAGAAAAGCAGTAGCTTAATAAATTAAGTACTTCCTGGTATGGTTACTGTACTGCTAACTCCCCAAAAGAATCTGGATTGTGGTGAGGGAACAGAGAAAAAAGCTCATTTAGGACCTGCACTTACGAAGGGGGTAGGCAGCTGTATATCAGGGAGTAAACCTTCTGAGAATAAAAACAGCTGGATCTTGTTAAGATAATTACACAGGGGAAAGGATAATGTACTGGGAAATCCTCAGAAGAATCTGATTTGTGGTGAGGGGAGAGAGATAAAAGCTCATTTAGGAACGACATGAACATGCTGCGTAGGTAGCTGTTTATCAGTAAATATCTCCACTGAGATTAAGAAAGCAGTAGCTTAATAAATTAAGTACTTCCTGGTATGGTTACTGTACTGGTAACTCCCCAAAAGAATCTGGATTGTGGTGAGGGAACAGAGAAAAAAGCTCATATAGGACCTGCACTTACGAAGGGGGTAGGCAGCTGTATATCTGGGAGTATCGCTTCTGAGAATAAAAACAGCTGGAGCTTGTTAAGGTAATTACACAGGGGAAAGGATAATGTACTGGGAACTCCTCAGAAGAATCTGATTTGTGCTGAGGGGAGAGAGATAAAAGCTCATTTAGGAACGACATGAACATGCTGCATACGTAGCTGTTTATCAGTAAATATCTCCACTGAGATTAAGCAAAGCAGTAGCTTAATAAATTAAGTACTTCTTGGTAAGGATACTGTACTGGTAACTCCCCAAAAGAATCTGGATTGTGGTGAGGGAACAGAGAAAAAAGCTCATTTAGGACCTGCACTTACAAAGGTGGTAGGCAGCTGTATATCAGGGAGTAAACCTTCTGAGAATAAAAACAGCTGGAGCTTGTTAAGGTAATTACACAGGGGAAAGGATAATGTACTGGGAACTCCTCAGAAGAATCTGATTTGTGGTGAGGGGAGAGAGATAAAAGCTCATTTAGGAACGAAATGAACATGCTGCGTAGGTAGCTGTTTATCAGTAAATATCTCCACTGAGATTAAGAAAAGCAGTAGCTTAATAAATTAAGTACTTCCTGGTATGGTTACTGTACTGGTAACTCCCCTAAAGAATCTGGATTGTGGTGAGGGAACAGAGAAAAAAGCTCATTTAGGACCTGCACTTACGAAGGGGGTAGGCAGCTGTATATCATTGAGTATCGCTTCTGAGAATAAAAACAGCTGGAGCTTGTTAAGGTAATTACACAGTGGAAAGGATAATGTGCTAGGAACACCTCAGAAGAATCTGATTTGTGATGAGGGGAGAGAGATAAAAGCTCATTTAGGAACGACATGAACATGCTACATACGTAGCTGTTTATCAGTAAATATCTCCACTGAGATTAAGCAAAGCAGTAGCTTAATAAATTAAGTACTTCCTGGTATGGATACTGTACTGGTAACTCCCCAAAAGAATCTGGATTGTGGTGAGGGAACAGAGAAAAAACCTCATTTAGGACCTGCACTTACGAAGGGGGTACGCAGCTGTATATCAGGGAGTAAACCTTCTGAGAATAAAAACAGATGGATCTTGTTAAGGTAATTACACAGGGGAAAGGATAATGTACTGGGAACTCCTCAGAAGAATCTGATTTGTGGTGTGGGGATAGCGATAAAAAATCATTATGAACGACATGAACATGCTGCGTAGGTAGCTGTTTATCAGTAAATATCTCCACTGAGATTAAGAAGAGCAGTAGCTTAATAAATTAAGTACTTCCTGGTATGGTTACTGTACTGGTAACTCCCCAAAAGAATCTGGATTGTGGTGAGGGAACAGAGAAAAAAGCTCATTTAGGACCTGCCCTTATGAAGGGGGTAGGTAGGTGTATATCAGGGAGTATCGCGTCTGAGAATAAAAACAGCTGGAGGTTGTTAAGGTAATTACACAGGGGAAAGGATAATGTACTGGGAACTCCTCAGAAGAATCTGATTTGTGGTGAGGGGAGAGAGATAAAAGCTCATTTAGGAGCGACATGAACATGCTCCATAGGTAGCTGTTTATCAGTAAATATCTCCACTGAGATTAAGAAAAGCAGTAGCTTAATAAATTAAGTACTTCCTGTTATGGTTACTGTACTGGTAACTCCCCAAAAGAATCTGGATTGTGGTGAGGGAACAGAGAAAAAAGCTCATTTAGGAGCTGCACTTACGAAGGGGGTAGGCAGGTGTATATCAGGGAGTAAACCTTCTGAGAATAAAAACAGCTGGAGCTTGTTAAGGTAATTACACAGGGGAAAGGATAATGTACTGGGAATTCCTCAGAAGAATCTGATTTGTCGTGAGGGGAGAGAGATAAAAGCTCATTTAGGAACGACATGAACATGCAGCGTAAGTAGCTGTTTATCAGTAAATATCTCCACTGAGATTAAGAAAAGCAGTAGCTTAATAAATTCAGAACTTCCTGGTATGGTTACTGTACTGGTAATTCCCCAAAACTATCTGGATAGTGGTGAGGAAACAGAGAAAAAAGCTCTTTTAAGACCTGCACTTACGAAGGGGGTAGGCAGCTGTATATCAGGGAGTAAACCTTCTGAGAATAAAAACAGCTGGAGCTTGTTAAGGTAATTACACAGGAGAAAGGATAATGTACTGTTAACTCCTCAGAAGAATCTGATTTGTGGTGAGGGGAGAGAGATAAAAGCTCATATAGGAAAGACATGAACATGCTGCGTAGGGAGCTGTTTATCAGTAAATATCTCCACTGAGATTAAGAAAAGCAGTAGCTTAATAAATTAAGTACTTCCTGGTATGGTTACTGTACTGGTAACTCCCCAAAAGAATCTGGATTGTGGTGAGGGAACAGAGAAAAAAGCTCATTACGACCTGCAATTACGAAGGGGGTAGGCGGCTGTATATTAGGGAGTAAATCTTCTGAGAATAAAAACAGCTGGAGCTTGTTACAGTAATTACACAGGGGAAAGGATAATGTACTGGGAACTCCTCAGAAGAATCTGATTTGTGGTGAGGGGAGAGAGATAAAAGCTCATTTAAGAACGACATGAACATGCTGCGTAGGTAGCTGTTTATCAGTAAATATCTCCACTGAGATTAAGAAAAGCAGTAGCTTAATAAATTAAGTACTTCCTGGTATGGTTACTGTACTGGTAACTCCCCAAAAGAATCTGGATTGTGGTGAGGGAACAGAGAAAAAAGCTCATTTAGGACCTGCACTTACGAAGGGGGTAGGCAGCTGTATATCAGGGAGGAAACCTTCTGAGAATAAAAACAGCTGGAGCTTGTTAAGGTAATTATACAGGGGAAAGGATAATGTACTGGGAACTCCTCAGAAGAATCTGATTTGTGGTGAGGGGAGAGAGATAAAAGCTCATTTAGGAACGACATGAACATGCTGCGTAGGTAGCTGTTTATCAGTAAATATCTCCACTGAGATTAAGAAAAGCAGTAGCTTAATAAACTAATTACTTCCTGGTATGGTTAATATACTGGTAACTCCCCCAAAGAATCTGGATTGTGGTGAGGGAACAGAGAAAAAAGCTCATTTAGGACCTGCACATACGAAGGGGGTAGGCAGCTGTATATCAGGGAGTAAACCTTCTGAGAATAAAAACAGCTGGAGCTTGTTAAGGTACTTACACAGGGGAAAGGATAATGTACTGGGAACTCCTCAGAAGAATCTGATTTGTGGTGAGGGGGGAGAGATATAAGCTCATTTAGGAACGACATGAACATGCTGTGTACGTAGCTGTTTATCAGTAAATATCTCCACTGAGATAAAGAAAAGCAGTAGCTTAATGAATTAAGTACTTCCTGGTATGGTTACTGTACTGTTAACTCCCCAAAAGAATCTGGATTGTGGTGAGGGAACAGAGAAAAAAGCTCATTTAGGACCTGCACCTGCGAAGGGGGTAGGCAGGGGTATATCAGAGAGTAAACCTTCTCAGAATAAAAACAGCTGGAGCTTGTGAAGGTAATTACACAGGGGAAAGGATAATGTACTGGGAACTCCTCAGAAGAATCTGAATTTTGGTGAGGGGAGAGAGAAAAAAGCTCATTTAGGAACGACATGAACATGCTGCGTAGGTAGCTGTTTATCAGTAAATATCTCCACTGAGATTAAGAAAAGCAGTAGCTTAATAAATTAAGTACTTCCTGGTATGGTTACTGTACTGGTAACTCCCCAAAAGAATCTGGATTGTGGTGAGGGAACAGAGAAAAAAGCTCATTTAGAACCTGCACTTACGAAGGGGGTAGGCAGCTGTATATCAGGGAGTAAACCTTCTGAGAATAAAAACAGCTGGAGCTTGTTAAGGTAATTACACAGGGGAAAGGATAATGAACTGGGAACTCCTCAGAAGAATCTGATTTGTGGTGAGGGGAGAGAGATAAAAGCTCATTTAGGAACGACATGAACATGCTGCCTAGGTAGCGGTTTATCAGTAAATATCTCCACTGAGATTAAGAAAAGCAGTAGCTTAATAAATTAAGTACTTCCTGGTATGGTTACTGTACTGGTAACTCCCCAAAACAATCTGGATTGTGTTGAGGGAACAGAGACAAAAGCTCATTTAGGACCTGCACTTACGAAGGGGGTAGGCAGCTGTATATCAGGGAGTAAACCATATGAGAATAAAAACAGCTGGAGCTTGTTAAGGTAATTACACAGGGGAAACGATAATGTACTGGGAACTCCTCAGAAGAATCTGATTTGTTGTGTGGGGAGAGAGATAAAAGCTCATTTAGGAACGACATGAACATGCTGCGTAGGTAGCTGTTTATCAGTAAATATCTCCACTGAGATTAAGAAACGCAGTAGGTTAATAAATTAAGTACTTCCTGGTATGGTTACTGTACTGGTAACTCCCCAAAAGAATCTGGATTGTGGTGAGGGAACAGAGAAAAAAGCTCATTTAGGTCCTGCACATACGAAGAGGGTAGGCAGCTGTATATCAGGGAGTAAACCTTCTGAGAATAAAAACACCTGGAGCTTGTTAAGGTAATTATACAGGGGAAAGGATAATGTACTGGGAACTCCTCAGAAGAATGTGATTTGTGGTGAGGGGAGAGAGATAAATGCTCATTTAGGCACGACATGAACATGCTGCGTAGGTAGCAGTTTATCAGTAAATATCTCCACTGAGATTAAGAAAAGCAGTAGCTTAATAAATTAAGTACTTCCTGGTATGGTAACTGTACTGGTAACTCCCCAAAAGAATCTGGATTGTGGTGAGGGAACAGAGAAAAAAGCTCATTTAGCACCTGCACTTACGAAGGGGGTAGGCAGCTGTATATCAGGGAGTAAACCATATGAGAATAAAAACAGCTGGAGCTTGTTAAGGTAATTACACAGGGGAAACGATAATGTACTGGGAACTCCTCAGAAGAATCTGATTTGTTGTGAGGGGAGAGAGATAAAAGCTCATTTAGGAACGACATGAACATGCTGCGTAGGTAGCTGTTTATCAGTAAATATCTCCACTGAGATTAAGAAAAGCAGTAGCTTAATAAATTAAGTACTTCCTGGTATGGTTACTGTACTGGTAACTCCCCAAAAGAATCGGGATTTTGGTGAGGGAAAAGAGAAAAAAGCTCATTTAGGTCCTGCAATTACGAAGAGGGTAGGCTGCTGTATATCAGGGAGTAAACCTTCTGAAAATAAAAACAGCTGGAGCTTGTTAAGGTAATTACACAGGGGAAAGGATAATGTACTGGGAACTCCTCAGAAGAATGTGATTTGTGGTGAGGGGCGAGAGATAAATGCTCATTTAGGCACGACATGAACATGCTGCGTAGGTAGCAGTTTATCAGTAAATATCTCCACTGAGATTAAGAAAAGCAGTAGCTTAATAAATTAAGTACTTCCTGGTATGGTAACTGTACTGGTAACTCCACAAAAGAATCTGGATTGTGGTGAGGGAACAGAGAAAAAACTCATTTAGCACCTGCACTTACGAAGGGGTTAGGCAGCTGTATATCAGGGAGTAAACCTTCTGAGAATAAAAACAGCTGGAGCTTCTTAAGGTAATTACACAGGGGAAAGGATAATGTACTGGGAACTCCTCAGAAGAATCTGATTTGTGGTGAGGGGAGAGAGATAAAAGCTCATTTAGGAACGACATGAACATGCTGCGTAGGTAGCTGTTTATCAGTAAATATCTCCACTGAGATTAAGAAAAAGCAGTAGCTTAATAAATTAAGTACTATCTGGTATGGTTACAGTACTGGTAACTCCCCAAAAGAATCTGGATTGTGGTGAGGGAACAGAGAAAAAAGCTCATTTAGGACCTGCACTTACGAAGGGGGTAGGCAGCTGTATATCAGGGAGTATACCTTCTGAGAATAAAAAACAGCTGGAGCTTGTTAAGGTAATTACACAGGGGAAAGGATAATGTACTGGGAACTCCTCAGAAGAATCTGATTTGTGGTGAGGGGAGAGAGATAAAAGCTCATTTAGGAACGACATGAACATGCTGCGTAGGTAGCAGTTTATCAGTAAATATCTCCACTGAGATTAAGAAAAGCAGTAGCTTAATAAATTAAGTACTTCCTGGTATGTTTACTGTACTGGTAACTCCCCAAAAGAATCTGGATTGTGGTGAGGGAACAGAGAAAAAAGCTTATTTAAGACCTGCACTTACGAAGGTGTTAGGCAGCTGTATATCAGGGAGTAAACCTTCTGAGAATAAAAAGAGCTGGAGCTTGTTAAGGTAATTACTCAGGGGAAAGGATAATGTACTGGGAACTCCTCAGAAGAATCTGTTTTGTGGTGAGGGGAGAGAGATAAAACTCATTTAGGAACGACATGAACATGCTGCGTAGGTAGCTGTTTATCAGTAAATATCTCCACTGAGATTAAGAAAAGCAGTAGCTTAATAAATTAAGTACTTCCTGGTATGGTTACTGTACTGCTAACTCCCCAAAAGAATCTGGATTGTGGTGAGGGAACAGAGAAAAAAGCTCATTTAGGACCTGCACTTACGAAGGGGGTAGGCAGCTGTATATCAGGGAGTAAACCTTCTGAGAATAAAAACAGCTGGATCTTGTTAAGATAATTACACAGGGGAAAGGATAATGTACTGGGAAATCCTCAGAAGAATCTGATTTGTGGTGAGGGGAGAGAGATAAAAGCTCATTTAGGAACGACATGAAAATGCTGCGTAGGTAGCTGTTTATCAGTAAATATCTCCACTGAGATTAAGAAAAGCAGTAGCTTAATAAATTAAGTACTTCCTGGTATGGTTACTGTACTGGTAACTCCCCAAAAGAATCTGGATTGTGGTGAGGGAACAGAGAAAAAAGCTCATATAGGACCTGCACTTACGAAGGGGGTAGGCAGCTGTATATCTGGGAGTATCGCTTCTGAGAATAAAAACAGCTGGAGCTTGTTAAGGTAATTACACAGGGGAAAGGATAATGTACTGGGAACTCCTCAGAAGAATCTGATTTGTGCTGAGGGGAGAGAGATAAAAGCTCATTTAGGAACGACATGAACATGCTGCATACGTAGCTGTTTATCAGTAAATATCTCCACTGAGATTAAGCAAAGCAGTAACTTAATAAATTAAGTACTTCTTGGTAAGGATACTGTACTGGTGACTCCCCAAAAGAATCTGGATTGTGGTGAGGGAACAGAGAAAAAAGCTCATTTAGGACCTGCACTTACAAAGGTGGTAGGCAGCTGTATATCAGGGAGTATCCTTCTGAGAATAAAAACAGCTGGAGCTTGTTAAGGTAATTACACAGGGGAAAGGATAATGTACTGGGAACTCCTCAGAAGAATCTGATTTGTGGTGAGGGGAGAGAGATAAAAGCTCATTTAGGAACGAAATGAACATGCTGCGTAGGTAGCTGTTTATCAGTAAATATCTCCACTGAGATTAAGAAAAGCAGTAGCTTAATAAATTAAGTACTTCCTGGTATCGTTACTGTACTGGTAACTCCCCTAAAGAATCTGGATTGTGGTGAGGGAACAGAGAAAAAAGCTCATTTAGGACCTGCACTTACGAAGGTGTTAGGCAGCTGTATATCAGGGAGTAAACCTTCTGAGAACAAAAACAGCTGGAGCTTGTTAAGGTAATTACTCAGGGGAAAGGATAATGTACTGGGAACTCCTCAGAAGAATCTGATTTGTGGTGAGGGGAGAGAGATAAAACTCATTTAGGAACGACATGAACATGCTGCGTAGGTAGCTGTTTATCAGTAAATATCTCCACTGAGATTAAGAAAAGCAGTAGCTTAATAAATTAAGTACTTCCTGGTATGGTTACTGTACTGGTAACTCCCCAAAAGAATCTGGATTGTGGTGACGGAACAGAGAGAAAAGCTCATTTAGGACCTGCACTTACGAAGGGGGTAGGCAGCTGTATATCAGGGAGTAAACCTTCTGAGAATAAAAACAGCTGGAGCTTGTTAAGGTAATTACTCAGGGGAAAGTATAATGTACTGGGAACTCCTCAGAAGAATCTGATTTGTGGTGAGGGGAGAGAGATAAAAGCTCATTTAAGAACGACATGAACATGCTGCGTAGGTAACTGTTTATCAGTAAATATCTCCACTGAGATTAAGAAAAGCAGTAGCTTAATAAATGAAGTACTTCCTGGTATGGTTACTGTACTGCTAACTCCCCAAAAGAATCTGGATTGTGGTGAGGGAACAGAGAAAAAAGCTCATTTAGGACCTGCACTTACGAAGGGGGTAGGCAGCTGTATATCAGGGAGTATCGCTTCTGAGAATAAGAACAGCTGGAGCTTGTTAAGGTAATTACACAGTGGAAAGGATAATGTGCTAGGAACACCTCAGAAGAATCTGATTTGTGGTGAGGGGAGAGAGATAAAAGCTCATTTAGGAACGACATGAACATGCTACATACGTAGCTGTTTATCAGTAAATATCTCCACTGAGATTAAGCAAAGCAGTAGCTTAATAAATTAAGTACTTCCTGGTATGGATACTGTACTGGTAACTCCCCAAAAGAATCTGGATTGTGGTGAGGGAACAGAGAAAAAAAGCTCATTTAGGACCTGCACTTACGAAGGGGGTACGCAGCTGTATATCAGGGAGTAAACCTTCTGAGAATAAAAACAGATGGATCTTGTTAAGGTAATTACACAGGGGAAAGGATAATGTACTGGGAACTCCTCAGAAGAATCTGATTTGTGGTGTGGGGATAGCGATAAAAAATCATTATGAACGACATGAACATGCTGCGTAGGTAGCTGTTTATCAGTAAATATCTCCACTGAGATTAAGAGAGCAGTAGCTTAATAAATTAAGTACTTCCTGGTATGGTTACTGTACTGGTAACTCCCCAAAAGAATCTGGATTGTGGTGAGGGAACAGAGAAAAAAGCTCATTTAGGACCTGCCCTTATGAAGGGGTAGGTAGGTGTATATCAGGGAGTATCGCGTCTGAGAATAAAAACAGCTGGAGGTTGTTAAGGTAATTACACAGGGGAAAGGATAATGTACTGGGAACTCCTCAGAAGAATCTGATTTGTGGTGAGGGGAGAGAGATAAAAGCTCATTTAGGAGCGACATGAACATGCTCCATAGGTAGCTATTTATCAGTAAATATCTCCAATGAGATTAAGAAAAGCAGTAGCTTAATAAATTAAGTATTTCCTGGTATGGTTACTGTACTGATAACTCCCCAAAAGAGTCTGGATTGTGGTGAGGGAACAGAGAAAAAAGCTCATTTAGGACCTGCACTTACGAAGGTGGTACGCAGCTGTATATCAGGGAGTATCGCTTCTGAGAATAAAAACAGCTGGAGCTTGTTAAGGTAATTACACAGTGGAAAGGATAATGTACTAGGAACACCTCAGAAGAATCTGATTTGTGGTGAGGGGAGAGAGATAAAAGCTCATTTAGGAACGACATGAACATGCTGCGTAGGGAGCTGTTTATCGGTAAATATCTCCACTGAGATTAATAAAAGCGGTAGCTTAATAAATTAAGTACTTCCTGGTATGGTTACTGTACTGGTAACTCCCCCTAAGGAATCTGGATTGTGGTGACGGAACAGAGAAAAAAGCTCATTTAGGACCTGCACTTACGAAGGGGGTAGGCAGCTCTATATCAGGGAGTAAACCTTCTGAGAATAAAAACAGATGGAGCTTGTTAAGGTAATTACACAGGGGAAAGGATAATGTACTGGGAACTCCTCAGAAGAATCTGATTTGTGGTGAGGGGATAGCGATAAAAAGTCATTATGAACGACATGAACATGCTGCGTAGGTAGCTGTTTATCAGTAAATATCTCCACTGAGATTAAGAAGAGCAGTAGCTTAGTAAATTAAGTACTTCTGGTATGGTCACTCTACTGGTAACTCACCAAAAGAATCTGGATTGTGGTGAGGGAACAGAGAAAAAAGCTCATTTAGGACCTGCACTTACAAAGGGGGTAGGCAGTTGTATATCAGGGAGTATACCATCTGAGAATAAAAACAGGTGGAGCTTATAAATGTAATTACACAGGGGGAAGAATAATGTACTGGGAACTCCTCAGAAGAATCTGATTTGTGGTGAGGGGATAGAGATAAAAGCTCATTTAGGAACGACATGAACATGCTGCGTAGGTAGCTGTTTATCAGTAAATATCTCCACTGAGATTAAGAAAAGCAGTAGCTTAATAAATTAAGTACTTCCTGGTATGGTTACTGTACTGGTAACTCCCCAAAAGAATCTGGATTGTGGTGAGGGAACAGAGAAAAAAGCTCATTTAGGACCTGCACTTACGAAGGGGGTAGGCAGCTGTATATCAGGGAGTATCGCTTCTGAGAATAAAACAGCTGGAGCTTGTTAAGGTAATTACACAGGGGAAAGGATAATGTACTGGGAACTCCTCAGAAGAATCGGATTTGTGGTGAGGGGAGAGAGATAACAGCTCATTTAGGAACGACATGAACATGCTGCATACGTAGCTGTTTATCAGTAAATATTTCCACTGAGATTAAGAAAAGCAGTAGCTTAATAAATTAAGTACTTCCTGGTATGGTTACTGTACTGGTAACTCCCCAAGTGAATCTGGATTGTGGTGAGGGAACAGAGAAAAAAGCTCATTTAGGACCTGCACTTACAAAGGGGGTAGGCAGCTGTATATCAGGGAGTAAACCTTCTGAGAATAAAAACAGCTCGATCTTGTTAAGATAATTACACAGGGAAAGGATAATGTACTGGGAACTCCTCAGAAGAATCTGATTTGTGGTGAGGGGAGAGGGATAAAAGCTCATTTAGGAACGACATGAACATGCTGCGTACGTAGCTGTTTATCAGTAAATATCTCCACTGAGATTAAGAAAAGCAGTAGCTTAATAAATTAAGTACTTCCTGGTATGGTTAATGTACTGGTAATTCCCCAAAAAATCTGGATTGTGGTGAGGGAACAGAGAAAAAAGCTCATATAGGACCTGCACTTACGAAGGGGGTAGGCAGCTGTATATCAGGGAGTATCGCTTCTGAGAATAAAAACAGCTGGAGCTTGTTAAGGTAATTACACAGGGGAAAGGATAATATCCTGGGAACTCCTCAAAAGAATCGGATTTGTGGTGAGGGGAGAGAGATAAAAGCTCATTTAGGAACGACATGAACATGCTGCATACGTAGCGGTTTATCAGTAAATATCTCCACTGAGATTAAGAAAAGCAGTAGCTTAATAAATTATGTACTTCCTGGTATGTTTCCTGTACTGGTAACTCCCCAAAAGAGTCTGGATTGTGGTGAGGGAACAGAGAAAAAAGCTCATTTAGGACCTGCACTTACGAAGCGGTAGGCAGCTGTATATCAGGGAGTAAACCTTCTGAGAATAAAAACAGCTGGAGCTTGTTAAGGCAATTACACAGGGGAAACGATAATGTACTGGGAACTCCTCAGAAGAATCTGATTTGTGGTGAGGGGAGAAAGATAAAAGCTCATTTAGGAACGACATGAACATGCTGCGTAGGTAGCTGTTTATCAGTAAATATCTCCACTGAGATTAAGAAAAGCAGTAGCTTAATAAATTACGTACTTCCTGGTATGGTTACTGTACTTCTAACTCCCCAAAAGAATCTGGATTGTGGTGAGGGAACAGAGAAAAAAGCTCATTACGACCTGCAATTACGAAGGGGGTAAGCAGCTGTATATTAGGGAGTAAACCTTCTGAGAATAAAAACAGCTGGAGCTTGTTACAGTAATTACACAGGGGAAAGGATAATGTACTAGGAACTCCTCAGAAGAATCTGATTTGTGGTGAGGGGAGAGAGATAAAAGCTCATTTAAGAACGACATGAACATGCTGCGTAGGTAGCTGTTTATCAGTAAATATCTCCATGAGATTAAGAAAAGCAGTAGCTTAATAAATTAAGTACTTCCTGGTATGGTTACTGTACTGGTAACTCCCCAAAAGAATCTGGATTGTGGTGAGGGAACAAAGAAAAAAGCTCATTTAGGACCTGCACTTACGAAGGGGGTAGGCAGCTGTATTTCAGGGAGGAAACCTTCTGAGAATAAAAACAGCTGGAGCTTGTTAAGGTAATTACACAGGGGAAAGGATAATGTACTGGGAACTCCTCAGAAGAATCTGATTTGTGGTGAGGGGAGAAAGATAAAAGCTCATTTAGGAACGACATGAACATGCTGCGTAGGTAGCTGTTTATCAGTAAATATCTCCACTGAGATTAAGAAAGCAGTAGCTTAATAAATTAAGTACTTCCTGGTATGGTTACTGTACTGGTAACTCCCCAAAAGAATCTGGATTATGGTGAGGGAACAGAGAAAAAAGCTCATTTAGGACCTGCACTTACGAAGGGGGTAGGCAGCAGTATATCAGGGAGTAAACCTTCTGAGAATAAAAACAGCTGGAGCTTGCTAAGGTAATTACACAGGGGAAAGGATAATGTACTGGGATCTCCTCAGAAGAATCTGATTTGTGGTGAGGGGAGAGAGATACAAGCTCATTTAGGAACGACATGAACATGCTGCGTAGGTAGCTGTTTATCAGTAAATATCTCCACTGAGATTAAGAAAAGCAGTAGCTTAATGAATTAAGTACTTCCTGGTATGGTTATTGTACTGGTAACTCCCCAAAAGAATCTGGATTGTGGTGAGGGAACAGAGAAAAAAGCTCATTTAAGACCTGCACCTTACGAAGGGGGTAGGCAGTTGTATATCAGGGAGTAAACCTTCTGAGAATAAAAACAGCTGGAGCTTGTTAAGGTAATTACACAGGGGAAAGGATAATGTACTGGGAACTCCTCAGAAGAAGCTGATTTGTGGTGAGGGGAGAGAGATAAAAGCTCATTTAGGAACGACATGAACATGCTGCGTACGTAGCTGTTTATCAGTAAATATCTCCACTGAGATTAAGAAAAGCAGTAGCTTAATAAATTATGTACTTCCTGGTATGTTTACTGTACTGGTAACTCCCCAAAAGAGTCTGGATTGTGGTGAGGGAACAGAGAAAAAAGCTCATTTAGGACCTGCACTTACGAAGCGGTAGGCAGCTGTATATCAGGGAGTAAACCTTCTGAGAATAAAAACAGCTGGAGCTTGTTAAGGTAATTACACAGGGGAAAGTATAGTGTACTGGAACTCCTCAGAAGAATCTGAGTTGTGGTGAGGGGAGAAAGATAAATGCTCATTTAGGAACGACATGAACATGCTGCGTAAGTAGCGGTTTATCAGTAAATATCTCCACTAAGAATAAGAAAAGCAGTAGCTTAATAAATTAAGTACTTCCTGGTATAGTTACTGTACTTCTAACCCCCCAAAAGAATCTGGATTGTGGTGAGGGAACAGAGAAAAAGCTCATTTAGGACCTGCACTTGCGAAGGGGGTAGGCAGCTGTATATAAGGGAGTAAACCTTCTGATAATAAAAACAGCTGGAGCTTGTTAAGGTAATTACACAGGGGAAAGAATAATGTACTGGGAACTCCTCAGAAGAATCTGATTTGTGGTGAGGGGAGAGAGATAAAAGCTCATTTAGGAACGACATGAACATGCTGCGTAGGTAGCTATTTATCAGTAAATATCTCCACTGAGATTTAGAAAAGCAGTAGCTTAATAAATTAAGTACTTGCTGGTATGTTTACTGTACTGGTAACTCCCCAAAAGAGTCTGGATTGTGGTGAGGGAACAGAGAAAAAAGCTCATTTAGGACCTGCACTTACGAAGCGGTAGGCAGCTGTATAATCAGGGAGTAAACCTTCTGAGAATAAAAACAGCTGGAGCTTGTTAAGGTAATTACACAGGGGAAAGGATAATGTACTGGGAACTCCTCAGAAGAATCTGATTTGTGGTGAGGGGAGAGAGATAAAAGCTCATTTAGAAACGACATGAACATGCTGCGTACGTAGCTGTTTATCAGTAAATATCTCCACTGAGATTAAGAAAAGCAGTAGCTTCATAAATTAAGTACTTCCTGGTATGGTTACTGTACTGGTAACTCCCCAAAAGAATCTGGATTGTGGTGAGGGAACAGAGAAAAAAGCTCATTTAGGACCTTCACTTACGAAGATGGTAGGCAGCTGTATATCAGGGAGTAAGCCTTCTGAGAATAAAAACAGCTGGAGCTTGTTAAGGTAATTACACAGGGGAAAGGATAATGTACTGGGAACTCCTCAGAAGAATCTGATTGTGGTGAGCGGAGAGAGATAAAAGCTCATTTAGGATCGACATGAACATGCTGCGTAGGTAGCTGCTTATCAGTAAATATCTCCAAATAGATTAAGAAAAGCAGTAGCTTAATAAATTAAGTACTTCCTGGTATGGTTACTGTACTGGTAACTCCCCAAAAGAATCTGGATTGTGGTGAGGGAACAGAGAAAAAAGCTCATTTAGGACCTGCACTTACGAAGGGGTTAGGCAGCTGTATATCAGGGAGTAAACCTTCTGAGAATAAAAACAGCTGGAGCTTGTTAAGGTAATTACACAGGGGAAAGGATAATGTACTGGGAAATCCTCAGAAGAATCTGATTTGTGGTGAGGGGAGAGAGATAAAAGCTCATTTAGGAACGACATGAACATGCTGCGTAGGTAGCTGTTTATCAGTAAATATCTCCACTGAGATTAAGAAAAGCAGTAGCTTAATAAATTAAGTACTTTCTGGTATGGTTACTGTACTGGTAACTACCCAAAAGAATCTGGATTGTGGTGAGGGAACAGAGAAAAAAGCTCATTTAGGACCTGCCATTATGAAGGGGGTAGTTAGGTGTATATCAGGGAGTAAACCTTCTGAGAATAAAAACAGCTGGAGCTTGTTAAGGTAATTACACAGGGAAAGGATAATGTACTGGGAACTCCTCAGAAGAATCTGATTTGTGGTGAGGGGAGAGAGATAAAAGCTCATTTAGAACGACATGCACATGCTGCGTACGTACCTGTTTATCAGTAAATATCTCCACTGAGATTAGGAAAAGCAGTAGCTTAATAAATTAAGTACTTCCTGGTATGGTTACTGTACTGGTAACTCTCCCAAAGAATCTGGATTGTGGTGAGGGAACAGAGAAAAAAGCTCATTTAGGACCTGCACTTACGAAGGGGGTAGGCAGTTGTATATCAGGGAGTAAACCTTCTGAGAATAAAACAGCTGGAGCTTGTTAAGGTAATTACACAGGGGAAAGGATAATGTACTGGGAACTCCTCAGAAGAATCTGATTTGTGGTGAGGGGAGAGAGATAAAAGCTCATTTAGGAACGACATGAACATTCTGCGTAGGTAGCTGTTTATCAGTAAATATCTCCACTGAGATTAAGAAAAGCAGTAGCTTAATAAATTAAGTACTTCCTGGTATGGTTACTGTACTGGTAACTCCCCAAAAGAATCTGGATTGTGGTGAGGGAACAGAGAAAAAAGCTCATTTAGGACCTGCACTTACGAAGGGGGTAGGCAGCTGTATATCAGGGAGTAAACCTTCTGAGAATAAAAACAGCTGGACCTTGTTAAGGTAATTACACAAGGGAAAGGATAATGTACTGGGAACTCCTCAGAATAATCTGATTTGTGCTGAGGGGAGAGAGATAAAACTCATTTAGGAACGACATGAACATTCTGCGTAGGTAGCTGTTTATCAGTAAATATCTCCACTGAGATTAAGAAAAGCAGTAGCTTAATAAATTAAGTACTTCCTGGTATGGTTACTGTACTGGTAACTCCCAAAAGAATCTGGATTGTGGTGAGGGAACAGAGAAAAAAGCTCATTTAGGACCTGCACTTACGAAGGGGGTAGGCAGCTGTATATCAGGGAGTAAACCTTCTGAGAATAAAAACAACTGGAGCTTGTTAAGGTAATTACACAGGGGAAAGGATAATGTACTGGGAACTCCTCAGAAGAATCTGATTTGTGGTGAGGGGAGAGAGATAAAAGCTCATTTAGGAACGACATGAACATGCTGCGTAGGTAGCTGTTTATCAGTAAATATCTCCACTGAGATTAAGAAATGCTGTAGGTTAATAAATTAATTCCTTCCTGGTATGGTTACTGTACTGGTAACTCCCCAAAAGAATATGGATTGTGGTGAGGGAACAGAGAAAAAAGCTCATTTAGGACCTGCACTTACGAAGGGGGTAGGCAGCTGTATATCAGGGAGTAAACCTTCTGAGAATAAAAACAGCTGGAGCTTGTTAAGGTAATTACACAGGGGAAAGGATAATGTACTGGGAACTCCTCAGAAGAATCTGATTTGATGAGGGGATAGAGATAAAAGCTCATATATGAACGACATGAACATGCTGCGTAGGTAGCTGTTTATCAGTAAATATCTCCACTGAGATTAAGAAAAGCAGTAGCTTAAGAAATTAAGTACTTTCCTGGTATGGTTACTGTACTGGTAACTCCCCAAAAGAATCTGGATTGTGGTGAGGGAACAGAGAAAAAAGCTCATTTAGGACCTGCACTTACGAAGGGGGTAGGCAGCTGTATATCAGGGAGTAAACCTTCTGAGAATAAAAACAGCTGGAGCTTGTTAAGGTAATTACACAGGGGAAAGGATAATGTACTGGGAACTCCTCAGAAGAATCTGATTTGTGGTGAGGGGAGAGAGATAAAAGCTCATTTAGGAACGACATGAACATGCTGCGTAGGTAGCTGTTTATCAGTAAATATCTCCAATGAGATTAAGAAAAGCAGTAGCTTAATAAATTAAGTACTTCCTGGTATGGTTACTGTACTGGTAACTCCCCAAAAGAATCTGGATTGTGGTGAGGGAACAGAGAAAAAAGCTCATTTAGAACCTGCACTTACGAAGGGGGTAGGCAGCTGTATATCAGGAAGTAAACCTTCTGAGAATAAAAACAGCTGGAGCTTGTTAAGGTAATTACACAGGGGAAAGGATAATGTAATGGGAACTCCTCAGAAGAATCTGATTTGTGGTGAGGGGCGAGAGATAAAAGGTCATTTAGGAACGACTTGAACATGCTGCGTAGGTAGCTGTTTATCAGTAAATATCTGCACTGAGATTAAGAAAAGCAGTAGCTTAATAAATTAAGTACTTCCTGGTATGGTTACTGTACTGGTAACTTCCCAAAGAATCTGGATTGTGGTGAGGGAACAGAGAAAAAAGCTCATTTAGGACTTGCTCTTACGAAGGGGGTAGGCAGCTGTATATCAGGGAGTAATCCTTCTGAGAATAAAAACAGCTGGAGCTTGTTAAGGTAATTACACAGGGTAAAGGATAATGTACTGGAAACTCCTCAGAAGAATCTGATTTGTGGTGAGGGGAGAGAGATAAAAGCTCATTTAGGAACGACAGGAACATGCTGCGTAGGTAGCTGTTTATCAGTAAATATCTCCACTGAGAATAAGAAAAGCAGTAGCTTAATAAATTAAGTACTTCCTGGTATGGTTACTGTACTGGTAACTCCCCAAAAGAATCTGCATTGTGGTGAGGGAACAGAGAAAAAAGCTCATTTAGGACCTGCACTTACGAAGGGTTAGAAAGGTGTATATCAGGGAGTAAACCTTCTGAGAATAAAAACAGCTGGAGCTTGTTAAGGTAATTACACAGGGGAAAGGATAATGAACTGGGAACTCCTCAGAAGAGTCTGATTTGTGGTGAGGGGAGAGAGATAAAAGCTCATTTAGGAACTACATGAACATGCTGCGTAGATAGCTGTTTATCAGTAAATATCTCCACTGAGATTAAGAAAAGCAGTAGCTTAATAAATTAAGTACTTCCTGGTATGGTTACTGTACTGGTAACTCCCCAAAGAATCTGGATTGTGGTGAGGGAACAGAGAAAAAAGCTCATTTAGGACCTGCACTTACGAAGGGGGTAGGCAGCTGTATATCAGGGAGTAAACCTTCTGAGAATAAAAACAGCTGGAGCTTGTTAAGGTAATTACACAGGGGATAGGATAATGTATTGGGAATTCCTCAGAATAATCTGATTTGTGGTGAGGGGAGAGAGATAAAAGCTCATTTAGGAACGACATGAACATGCTGCATAGGTAACCTTTTATCAGTAAATATCTCCACTGAGATTAAGAAAAGCAGGGCTGGGGATATGGCCTAGTGGCAAGAGTGCCTGCCTCATATACATGAGGCCCTGGGTTCGATTCTCCAGCACAACAAATACAGAAAATGGCCAGAAGTGGCGCTGTGGCAAATGTGGCAGAATGCTAGCCTTGAGCAAAAAGAAGCCAGGGACAGTGCTCAGGCCCTGAGTCCAAGCCCCAGAACTGGCCAAAAAAAAAAAAATAAAAGAAAAGCAGTAGCTTAATAAATTAAGTACTTCCTGGTATGGTTACTGTACTGGAAACTCCCCAAAAGAATCTGGATTGTGGTGAGGGAACAGAGAAAAAAGCTCATTTAGGACCTGCACTTACGAAGGGCGCAGGCAGCTGTATATCAGGGAGTAAACCTTCTGAGAATAAAACCAGCTGGAGCTTGTTAAGGTAATTACACTGGGGAAAGGATAATGTACTGGGAACTCCTCAGAAGAATCTGATTTGTGGTGAGGGGAGAGAGATAAAAGCTCATTTATGAACGACATGAACATGCTGCGTAGGTAGCTGTTTATCAGTAAATATCTCCAATGAGATTAAGAAAAGCAGTAGCTTAATAAATTAAGTACTTCCTGGTATGGTTACTGTACTGGTAACTCCCCAAAAGAATCTGGATTGTGGTGAGGGAACAGAGAAAAAAGCTCATTTAGGACCTGCACTTACGAAGGGGGTAGGCAGCTGTATATCAGGGAGTAAACCTTCTGAGAATAAAAACAGCTGGAGCTTGTTAAAGTAATTACACAGGGGAAAGGATAATGTACTGGGAACTATTCAGAAGAATCTGATTTGTGGTGAGGGGAGAGAGATAAAAGCTCATTTAGGAACGACATGAACATGCTGCGTAGGTAGCTGATTATCAGTAAATATCTCCACTGAGATTAGGAAAAGCAGTAGCTTAATAAATTAAGTACTTCCTGGTATTGTTACTGTACTGGTAACTCCCCAAAAGAATCTGGATTGTGGTGAGGGAACAGAGAAAAAAGCTCATTTAGGACCTGCACTTCAGAAGGGGGTAGGCAGTAGTATATCAGGGAGTAA